>NC_134484.1:39370962-39670962 GCF_040206685.1 Ascaphus truei | reverse complement strand
TGCTTTATATAATAGATCCAAGGGCCAATACTATCAGTCTCCAGCAATGTTGTCAGCATCTTTTTATCATTTTATATTACCCCCATGCCTATAGATTAGCCTTTGTTTGAAGCTATGTTCACTATTAAAATGTATTATGTACATACTGGCTATAATAGGATGTCACTATGCCTTTAATTAGCACTGTGTTTAAACATTTCTTGTGGCATGATGGGGTTAACATTGATTACTAACCGTTTTTCGCGGGCTTTTTCTGTTTAAATGTCTGGCCAGCACCACGTCTCCTCACTCCAAGACGAAGCCCTATCTCCAAGGGTGAAACGCGTAGAGGAGGAGATCGTGGTGTAGCCCCCATAGTGTGTTGTCAATAAAGTTTTTTGCATCATCCGGGACCTGTTTGGACTTCTGTCATGCCCAGTAGCGCCTTCTCCACACATTCACCATTCGTATCCACTGAAGGCAGCACGCGGACACCGGAGGAGAGGCGTGAGCAGGACCCAGACCGGAGTGGAGAATAAAGGTAAGAGATTTCAATCTTTTTTGCCTCTCCATACACTCCGGTCACCCTAGGGCCCATTATTTGCTCCCTCACACCCAGTGACACGGCGGATTGACACCGGTGGTGCCTGCTGTTAAGCTGAAGCGCAGGACAGTTACTTTCTACCTGGAATCCATTGCTTGTAGCCTTTTTCCCTCCACTGTAATCTGGCATAATCTCACATGTCTCTCTTCATTCTCTCTAGCAAGAAGTCATTCTTAGTACGTTGGTACCAGTTGTACTAAAGAAAGAATTACAGTAAACATTAAGAGGCACCTAACATTTTACAAAGTGGAGGGAGTTAAATGAAGACAAGTTACACCAGTGTGAGATTTTAGAATATCAAATTCTGTGCCTACAGGTACATTACTTCACTTATCCATATTAGTTTCACAAAAAAGTCCACAAAGACGTAGGTGGCATAAACCTCATGGTTTGACAGTATGTGCCATGTTAGGAACTTAACTATTAAAATTCTTACATATGATGGGACTGGAAGCAAATGTAAAGATGAACATTGCACGCACTTTGCTTTGCGTGGATACATGTCTCCTTGGAGTATTAATAAATGTTTCTCAAAGAATCAGAAACAAAGTAAAGTAGTGAACAGTAGAGGATATCTTATTGAAGACAAGCAAGGATTGAAAACCACCAAGGGAGAAAAGAAATTCAGTGCACTTGGCACAGGCCTTCCCATCATCTGTGAGTCCCTTTACTTAAAGCTACTCAATTCAGAATGTCATCAACGTCTTGTTTGTACCTTCTCCTCCTAACACACTGATTGTTTAGTGCAGGGGTTATCAACTCCAGTCCTCTAGACCGCTCAACAGGTCAGGTTTTCAGGATATACCTGCTTCATTTATTTTATTTATTTACAAAAATGTTTTACCAGGAAGTAATACAGTAGAGGCAGCGATTATTCTAACAAAAACCAGTGGCAATTCCCCAAAAGACCCAGGTACACTCAGGTACATTCTGAATACATGCCTTAAACTTTCCTTAAACTAGCCCCAGCATTTCTGCATTGATTAATGGCCTATCAGATTAACAGCGGGGGTCCCTGGCAGTCCCATTCAAACTGAATTGGACTGCCAGGGATCCCTGCTGTGTTAATCCTATGGGTCGTTAGTCAATGCAGAAATGTCTTAAACGTGCCTCAAACTTGCCCAGAACATACCCAGCACATACCCTGAATGTAACCCGGCTAGTTTAAAGCAAGTGTTAGAATAATCGTTACCTCTACTGTACATTGAGAGTTACCTCTTATTTTCAAGTATGTCCTGGGCACAGAGTTGTAAAAATACATGGTTACATTAAAAGAACGGGGTTATACAGTCAATTCACAGACGTTTCATGGACAGATAGAGTTGGAAAATTGGGTACAGGGGATAAAGGGTTTGTGATTTTCTGATTGAAATAGAGCAGCTTTAACATCACCAAACGGCTCACACCCTTTGGCTGTGCCAAAGGCTGTCCGCCTTTGGGGCAACGCAGATGTACACTGGGGTGGTTGATTTTCAATGCAGCTGTGAACACAAAGTTCTTTGTGTCCTCTTGGCTCATTAACATTCCAGTGGGTGGGGTTGACGTTCCACAAAGTACAAGCAAATGTTAACCCTTAGCACGCTGGTCCTGTGCAGGGGGGAGCAGCTCTTAGGGAGCCCCATCAGGCTGTCCGCCTTTGGGGCAACGCAGATGTACACTGCGCACAGGTGGCTCAATCAGTGGCCCAGTCAAAGACTATCCTGAAAACCTGACCTGTTGGGCGGTCTGGAGGACTGGAGTTGGAGTTGCTTAGTGCAAGCCTTCTGCATTTCTATTTACTGTGCATTGATATTTTGTATTCCTAACCTATTCCTGGCACATATAACTTGTTTTGTCAACTGCAAATTTGCAATTGAATGAATATGCAACAAAATTTCTGAGGTTGTGCTTGTGTACACATTGAATGACAAAGTAACTATGATAGGGGGGACAGAGGACACAGTATAGTGATCCAATGGAGAGTGACATGTGGAAGGAAAATGGTGCATGATATAATATCTGTACAATCTTCACTAATCAACACTTACAAGTCTAACCCAGAACTGTTTTAGACCACAATCTGTTAGCTGCGTTTCTTCCTCCATTTCACAGCAGGACTGACTATTTCAAGGTGGATTTCAATCGTCAAGGCATCCACTCTGTATCCTCACATTTTATATCCCCTCTGTATCCTCACATTTTATATCCCCTCTGTATCCTCACATTTTATATCCCCTCTGCAACCTCACATTTTACATCTCTTCTTCCTACAGTAGCTCTCCTCCTGCCTTCCTTGACTCATTTTCCTCTGTCACAGAGGAAGAAGTGTTGCTCCTCCTCTCCCTCTAGCACCTGCTCTCTTTACCCCATTCCCTCCCATCTCCTCAACTTCTCGATTCCACTCGAATTCTTAAACTAACACACATTTTCAACTCTTTTCTAGGATTAATCCAAAACCGCCATTGGATACAATGTTAACAATACAATCCGTGGATTCCACAATCTGTTGGAGGACTTTTACCAAATCCAATCCGTGTATTTAGCAAACCACTGGGGAATTTTAAGAATTCAGTCCGCGGTTTGGTAAAAATCCTTCAATGGATTGCAAAATCCATATTGTCGGAGATAAAAAAAAAATCCAGAAAAAGCATTTCGCCCTTTTTGAAACCGATTCGTGGAAATACAAGACTAAAAGAACCGCCCAATCTGAGGCGGATCCAAATCCACAAAAAAAAATGTCCCATCTCTACTCCTTTCCCAACTTCCTTCAAGAAAGCAATAATTTTGCTTCCACTCAACAATAGAAAGCTTGACCCTACCTGTCTCTCTCATTATCTCACTGCCTCCCATCTGCATTTTGCTACATTTTCTTAACTTGTATTCTCTCTTTGACCCTCTACAATCTGAATTTTGCACTGCTCATTCCACTGAAACAGCCCTCGCCCAAATAACTAAAGACCTTCACTCTGCCAAAAACCAAGGTCATTACACACTGCTTATCCAGTATTACTCGATCTCTTGGCAGATTTCACATTCTCCATACTATTGGTTTCCATAACAAAGCTCTATCCTGGACAGTGGCATAGCTAGACATGTGTGGGCTACCGGGCGGAAAAAAAATTCAGGACCCCTTCATGTCTGTCTCTTTTTTCTCTCCCTCATGTCTCTCTCTCTGCTCCCTCTCCTCTCTGCTCCCTCTCCTCTCTGCTCCCTCTCCTCTCCTCTCTGCTCCCTCTCCTCTCTGCTCCCTCCCCTCTCTGCTCCCTCCCCTCTCTGCTCCCTCCCCTCTCTGCTCCCTCCCCTCTCTGCTCCCTCTCCTCTTTGCTCCCTCTGCTCCCTCTCCTCCCTCTCTTCTTTCTCTCTTTGCTCTCTCACTCTCTCTTTGCTCTCTCACTCTCTATTTGCTCTCTCACTCTCTCTTTGCTCTCTAACTCTCTCTTTGCTCTCTCACTCTCTCTTTGCTCTCACTCTCGTTCTCTTTGCTCTCTCTCTCTCTTTGCTCTCTCTCTCTCTTTGCTCTCTCTTTGCGCTCTCTCTCTCTTTGCTCTCTCTCTCTCTCTCTTTGCTCTCTCTCTCTTTGCTCTCTCTCTCTCTTTGCTCTCTTTGCTCTCTCTCTCTCTCTCTCTCTCTCTCTCTCTCTCTCTCTTTGCTCTCTCTTCCTCCCTCATGTCTTTCTTTTCTCTCTTATGTTTTTCTCTCTTGTACTTCATTTTCTCTTTGTGTCTCTTCCTTCCTGTATCCTTTCCTTTCATGTCTGTTTTTACTCCTGTGATTTAACCCTTCCCCTCCCTCTCACCTTTCCCCTGTCTCTCAGGCTGCAGCTCCAGCCCCACGCTGCACTACTTAAAGCCCGGCCCTCTGACCTAGGCCCTGCCCACCTACGGAGGCTCTGCAGAGGAAGGAATTTTCCCTGTCCTTCCTTCTGCATTTCAGGGCCCCGCCCCCTGACCCAGGCCCCACCCACCTTCAGAGGAAGAAATTTCCCTCTGTGCTTCCTTCCTTCATCTCAGGATCCGCAATGTGCCACCGACGGGGCGGGGGGGGGGGGTGGCAGAGCACCCACTCCCCCAAGAGTGCATTCCCCCGGGCTTTGCCCTGGCTATAGCTACGCCCCTGATCCTGGAATTCCTATTACCTCTCCCATTGTACTTTCAGTGTCTTTTTTGCTAACACCTCCTCCTTTTGTCGATCTCTCTGTGGGCAAACTACACTCTAGGCAACTGTATCACATCATTTGTGTTCAAATATCACCTTTATGCTGACAACACAAATTTACTACAACCCCTGACATTACACCTGCTGTTCAGACCAAAGTCTCTTAATATCTCTCTGCAATATCATCCTGGGTGGCCCTCCGCCGACTGAAGCTTAACACGTGGAAAACATAACTCATACTTCCTCCCAAGCCTGTCCCTACTGCCCCCTTCTTCATTACTGTTGGAAGCACTATCATACACCCAGTATCACAAGCACGCTGCCTTGGGGTCACACTTGACTCCTCCCTCATATTCTCCTCTTACATTCACAATGTTACTGTAAAAGGGACTTATCCCTGTTTAAGTAAAAGCCTCTAGTGGTCTGAGAAATCGAGCAGAGAGCACGTTAATTGCAGCTAGTCAATTAACCAGCTCCACCTGGGTAATCAGACCAGGGTAAAAACCTCCTGCTGGGAACAGACCCAGAGACTCCTTAGTACAGTCTCAACTGTGCTGACAGAGGAGACGATCTCTTGAACACACAGGCCTGACTGTGTGCTGATAACAAGACACCAGGGCACCAGACCTATTTTCCTGGACAAAAAGGAACCAGGAACCTGCCAGAAGCTGTCCCTAAACAGACACCCACCCAGACTCAGAGACGGCCACAAAGAGCCCCTGCTTCCAGGTACCTCTTTAGACTTTGGGGTGATAGGGTGGTAAGGGGCTTTCCCCCCCAGCCTTGCAGATACGGACTGGGGAAGTGAGTCAGCCCTTACACAGGGATACGTGTTTGTTTCTTTGTACATATGTGTATATTGCCTTAAACTGCTGTTTTAAGTGTCAGGCTGAATAAAGCCATGGTTAATTTCCCCAAATAGGCCTCCCTGAGTATACCTCTGCACATGTCTCTTACAGTTACTAAAACCTGTTAATTTTTCCTCTGTAATATTGCAAAGATATGCCATTTCCTCTGTCACTCTACTGCTAACACTAAAGCAGGCCCTAATTCTCACCGTCTTGACTATTGTTACCTCCTGCTGTCTGGCCTTCCTGACTCTCACCTGTCTCCCCTATATTCTATCCTAAACACTATTGCTCAATTTATTTCACTCTCAGGGTCTCTCCTGCTGAAATCCCTCCCCCAGTTTCCCATTAAATCTTGTATTACTTACAAAATTATCCTCCTCTCTTTTAAGGCTATACACTCCTCTGTCCCACATTACATCTCAGCCCTCATGTCTCGCTATACACCTGCTCACCTCTTACGTTATGCTCAAGGATGTCTTCTGTCTACTTCTTTTGTATCTAAAGCCCTCTCCCGTCTAAAACCTTTCTCGCTCACTCCTCTGGAATGCCCTTCCCCTCAATATTCAGCAAGCACCTTCTCTCCCCACTTTTAAGGCTAAAGGTTTGTTAAAACCCACCTCTTTAATAAAGCTTTGGAGCAGTTCCAAAGTACTCACCACTTGCAGACGCACATAAAACGCCCTCCTACTGTCTGTGTAAGTTCTCCCTACTTACCACTTAGACTGTAAGCTCTTTGGGGCAGGACTCATTTTCCTAAATGTTACTTTTATGTCTTTAGCGCTTATTTCCATTATGTCTCATATTATTTTGGCATGTGTGACGCTTCTGTGATGTGCTATGTCCATAGATGGCGACAAATATGTCCATAGATGACGACAAAGATAAATATATATATATATATATTTTGACGGTTTTAAAATGGCCACCGTCAAGTGTCAGTTTTGCAATGTACGTAATCATACAAAACAGTGTCCCTTCAGGCCATATGATATGATGATGACGACGCATATGTGGCCCCGAGAAGAAAGCCGTACCCACAGATGAAAGCTGCAAAAGTGACCAGTGTCCAGAGCGCAGGACCCCATAACCTTGGAGTCGGTGACCAGGAGTTCGGAGCCGTGCCGGCTAGAAGGAAACCAGTTGACTTTCTAAAGGATTCAGTATGCTGGGCCTGTCATGAACCAGGATACACGGGAGAGGTGTGTTCCCAAATTCTCAAATATAAACAGTGGCAACAGGAGCAACATGATGAATATTGTCTCCCACAGCTGCAAAAGCAAGCAACGCATTGTGAGTACAAGCAAGATGTGGAAGCTGATACCAGTGTGTGTGTGCCCAGTACCACTGATGTCTCTGGAGCTAATAAAGCAAAGAGAAAGAAGAAGAAAAAGAAAAATATTTCTCAAATCACAGAGGAAGTGACCGAACTACTTGAGCCTGCGATATCAGGACAACAGGCGTCAGCAAGCCACCGAGATGTGCTGCAGACCGGAGTAATGGGCAGAATTGTCACAGGAACGGTGGCAAAGGAAAAGGAGGAGCAAAGGGAAGCTGAATCCTTGATCCAGGAAAAAGAGGCCTTAATTTCTGCACTCCAAACTGCCCACCGTGATTATGATGTCTTGCAGGAGCAATTGAATAGGGAGCGAGAAGCGAACGCCGAGGTACAGAGGTGTATACTCCCAGCTATACAAGAGTATGAGGCTTTAAAGAAAACAGAGCGTCTCTTACGGGGTGAGTTGGAGGAGCTGACGACAAATCTGGAAAAGGCCAACACCTCAATTGCTACCATGGATGAAAAGCAGAACAAGTCTGATGGACTAATTGCTAATATGAAACAGAAATATGGAAAGGCTCTACAAGAGGTGCACCATCTCAGCACAGAGCTGGAGCTCTCACGCCAGGAGGGCCACTGTCGAAATACAGAGCTGAGTACTTTGAAGGAAGCCAATGAGACGGTCCTAAGGGATATAGAGACTGTGAAAATGGAGAATATAAACCTGAAGGAAGAGGTTTTAAACCTGACTGGTCAGGTCAGTGAAGGGACTGAGAAGCTTCACCAAGCACAGAAAGTGAAGATGCAATTGGCGCAAGAAAAAGTAGAAGTACAGGCTTCATTGCAGAATGCAGAGAGAATGGTAGAAAAAGAATACCTCACCCTGGAGCAGCTGAAGGTCACGTTGAGCGCCACAAGAGCATCGCTGGAGGCGGAGCTTAGAAGCCAGGTGACTCTGTATGAGAAGGAACACGAGAAAGTCCAGAGACTGAAGCAAGAGCTGGAGAAGCAGAGAGGCAGCACCATCCCAATGAGTCAGTATACCAAAGAGAAAGACGCCTGTAAAACAGAAGCAGCACCGATCCTAGCGAAACAGAGATGGCCGATATCCACAAGCAGCTGGTCCAGATGGCCAATGAGGGGGCCCGGCTACAGCTGGAGCTGGACAAGGTCCAGGGGGAGCACCAGCAGCTGCAGGTCCAGAATAAAGAAACAGAGACAGATTTAAGCCTTGCTCTGAGTCTGCTAGGAGATGTCGAATCACGACTCAACTCTAAAGAAGCTGAACTAGCAGCTGCACTGTGTGAAAGAAGAAAGGTAGAAGGACAGCTTCAAGACCTAAGGAAGGATCTGGAGTCTGAGCTTGCTGGCCGCAAGATGGCAGAGAAACAAAAGTGTGACCTAGGCAAGGAGCTCGAGGCTCTGAAGACTGAGTGGGACGCTACGTTGGACTCTACTGCTGCCCAGCAGGAGGTTTCTCAGATGAAGCTGGAGGAAACGCTTACAACCCCAAGACAGACGTTTGGGTCACTGAAGCAGTCCATGAAAAAGGTGGCGGTAGAGATAAAACAAGGGAGGCACTCCAGGAAGCATGACCGTGATACCGTTGCAGAACTACAGTCTACTTTCCACAAGGCACGGAATGCGAAGGCCAAATTGCGATGCACTAGCACAGTAAGAATCCAATCAAACTACCGTGCCCAGGGGACACAAAGTGGATTCCTTGCCATGAGGGCAGCCACTGTGAAAAGACAGTCGCGAATGAGACGGAAGTGTGCCCGTGATCGTAAGAGGAGAAAGACCACACAGGTGGTCCAGCAACTCTCCCAACAGAGTAAGTTAAAGAGTCAAGACAGAAAGGCCCAAGCCTATGAGTCTGCTGACGGTAAAAGAGAGGTGCCATGGGGTGCACTTCGGGTTAATAGGAATCCTGACCAAGTTGAAGTACTGAAGATAAATGGTGTGTAACCCATTTATGGTGTGTAACCCAGGTACACTGAGGTAGAAAGGTCCAAAAGAGAAGTCCAAACAGTCACTGGCGAGTGTATGCAATGAGCTGACCGAAGTCAATGCTCTTCTACAGGATAAGTGAGACTCTGAGCACAAGAAGGACAAGGACAACGATGCATTTCAGGATTTGCAGATCAAGGTCACAGCGTGGCGTAGAGTCCTGGCAGAGAGAGCTAATAGACAGCAGGATGCTCACGAACCTTTGCAAGAAGAGACACAACAAAAGCGGAGCGTCAACCTTAAACGGAAACTGGCACAAGACAAGGAGATAGTGAGGTACCAGTCTTCAGGCTCAGATGGCCTGGTAATTACCCCAAAAAGAAAATGCCTAAATTGGAAGGCAAGAAAAAAAAAAAGAAAAAAAAAGGGGGGAGGGAAGGGCTGACGTCAGACATTTTCGACAAAGATGCTGGTGCACGGGAATGGTGCACGGGCCACTCACAGGACAATGTTTCGCTGGGAGGGATATGTGACAGAGTTACTGACTCAGTAAGCTGGAATGGAGGATGTGTGTACTTTCCAGCACTAAACCAGTTAACCTACAGTTGGAGAACTGCATACACCTGCAGCCTGATTAAGCAGGATGCCTGAGAGACTGCAGGTTTAAGAAGCAGGAAGTAGCTCACACAAGGTGAGCTTGTTTTTCCCCAGGAGGGTGGAGAGACTTCTCCTGACTAGGAAGCCCTAGCTGTTGCTCTGGTCCCCAGTCCTGCGAGGAGCTTTGCTGCTGGGATCCCAACCCCGGATAAAGATTGCTGCGAGCCAGACACAGCCTGCTCCCCGGAACGGCGTTCCTGTTTGCTATTGGAGCTACAATACAGATAACACTTTATTGTTATACTTTGTGGAGCACATGTTTTGGGCATAACCAGATTAGCTGGCTGCCCTGTTAGTAAGGGCTCGAGAAGTTGAGTTAGTTTCCCTAACGGGAATAGGTTTTATTTTCTGTAATTTGGTTTCTTAAAGGGACAGTGCACCCGTACTTTATTTAGTTGTGGCTAATAAACCACTACAGTTTAAAGTTTCCCATCGTGTCTAGCGTCTTACTGACCCCTCCGCGAGGCCGTCCTGCCACACGCCCCTGATGAAGGTCACATTCTGTTGACCGAAACGTTAGATGCAGTGCTATGTACTTCTTATATGATTACAGTTTTGTTGTACTTACCTGGCTGTGTGCTGTCTCTATTTCCCGGACCAACATCTGGTAAATATCTTTTTTATGTGTACATATGGGATAAGCATCAGTGGATCAGTAGTTACAGTGTGCCAACTGCCCTTGTTTTTTGTATATATATATACACATACACACATTATACTGTACATACTGTACATACCTTGTTTTACACACACACACATATATATATATATATATATATATATATATATATATATATATATATATATATATATATACAGTGGTCGACAAATCAGCAAAAAATCTACTCGCCGAACAAAAAAATCTACTCACCACCTAGTACCACTTTTGTGCTGCTTGGGCCAATAGGAGCTCGCCACGATGTTAAATCCACTCGCCCGGGGCGAGCAAATGTATAGGTTTGTCGAACACTGTATATATATATAAAACAAGGTATGTACAAGGTATGTACAGAACGTATAATGTATGTTTGTATATATATATATATATATTAAAAACACACACATCTGCTGTTCTGATGTGTACACTTGCTGTTGCCCTATTTTTTACTGCCAGTTAAACTACAATAATAAAATTAGCTTCTACCAAGAAACTAGTGCAGAAATATGCACTTTAACCAGGTGCTTGTACAGGAGGTCACTGTGTTTGCTATCTACTTCCAATAAAATAAAGATGTCGGCTTTGCAATAAAGAGAAGTTAAAGGGTCACAATATACCAAATTAAATAGAAGATATTTTATATACCAGCATATCCAGGCATGCCGGAGAACACCATAAAGTTTCCATTGTATTCAATAGTAATGTTGCTGCAGAATACCCCAACAAACGACAAAAGACAGAACAATTTATTTATTTGGAATTTTTCTAACACTTTACCAAGAAACTCAGTACTAGAGCCCGTGTAGTTTCCTAGGGAGGTCACCCATCCCAACAATGAGAAAAACAAAGAAACATCTTAGGGGAGGTTTCTCATTATACTTTGTGTAACATATCTTTCCAAAAGAGTCTGGTCCTTATAAGGCAAAAGGTGCGACAGTACCTGGAATACTTGACATTCAGTGTTGCCCCGAGAATACATTATAATACTGAATATAAAGGCACGGGCACAGAAGGGTAGGATACATTTCCTCGAATGGTTAGATTTCAATGTATTGTTCTGAAACAATGTAGTGAATAATGTAGAAAGCTAGATTTAATGCTGAGCACTTACTGTGTAGTGCAATTTATACAATTGTAAACAAATGTCTTTAAAGACAATTACTAGGCTAAACAACAGTATGATCAAACATGCTCCTCTCTCGTCACTGCCTATATCCATTCCTGTCTTCACCACCTTTCCCTTGGATGGGCCTTCATTATCACCATAGGGACATGGTTGCTTAATTGCCAATTGCTGGATATGTTACCCACAATAAAAGGACACACAGTTGTACCTTAATCTGAATAGTCACTTTCTTGAGATCATCATCTTGATCCATGGTGAGGTCATCGTCATAGAAGAGTGTTAGAGGGGAACACATGCTCTGAATGTGCCTGTCAAACTGGCTTTTGTTCTTTTTATTGAGGCTTTCTTCTATTTGCAGCAGTATGCTGGCCTGCTGCATTGCTGCATTCGCAGTTGCATTATCAATGACCCTAGGATAGTAAGGAAGAGGACAGCATCATTATTTTGCCAATTATTGTGCCCACTTCCTCACAGCACAGAAAAGTTGTCTTAAGATATGGAAGTGTAGCCAAACAACCATAGGGCTTGTCTGCAACATACGCCTTGTAGGTAAATATGTATTCTCTAACACTGGGGTGCTCAACAGTTCAGGTTTTCAGGATATCCCAGCTTCAGCACAGGTGGCTCAATCAGAGGCTCAGTCGAAGACTGATGGAGCCACCTGTGCTGAAGCAGGGACTGATTGAGACATCTGTGCTGAAGCTGGGATATGCTGAAAACATGACCTGTTTGGGGTGGGGGGAGGGGGGGTTGAGGACTGGAGTTGAGCAGCCCTGCTCTAACATACATAAATGAGGCTTGAGAATGATACAAGCACATTACATTGGTTCAATATTTGAATTGTGACTACGTATTGCTCTGTAGGGACCTGTAAAACATTGAGCAGGGCCCTCATTACTTATTATTTATGTAATGATCAAATCTCTGTACCCCCTCAGTACTGCGCTGTGGAATATGTTGGAGCTTTACAAATAACAACGAACTCAGGGGAGAGGGGGAGGGGGGAAGGGTAGGGAAGGGAACCCTCGCTACTGCTAAAGTCTATAATGATGTGGTGCTACTATCTGGGGTGAAGTTCTAGAACAAGCACAGGGAGAACAGAGCCCCACTGGAGAGCACTCAGACATAAACATAAATCACAGCAGACGTGAAATGGAAAGGTGTGTATGTGAGGTGAGGAGTGAATAAATTAAAATACTGTAATGGGAGTAGATACTCAAATAAAATGGGTAGAACACTAGGTTTCCAGAGTAGATTGGACTCTAAGATGAGCCACAAAAGTGCAGCGAAATAAAATATACCGGATAATGGGTGTGGAGTGTGGGCTACCACCCTTGATTATATATATAGGGTGCAGCTTGGTAAGTATATATACCGAGGTGGCCTATGTCTGCTGGATATAGCGCAGGTACAGCCACTCTGGGGTAGCTGTGGCAGATAAGGAAAGGTAGGAGTGCTCTCACTCAAGTAAGTGTGAGTGAGTCAGCCTACCCATGTGATCATGTGATGACAAAGGCAGATTGAACACTGCAAATGTCAGTGTCAATAACTGTCAGAGAGACCGCATGCTTAGCAGTGTGTAACACAATGTGTAACACAATACCCACACTGGTTAATTCACTGGGGTAGGGGCACCCCTTCTCAGGGATACCTATTACAAACATAGAAGGTGGCTGTTGCCATGATAGATAGATAGAGATCTCTGAACAGTAGTACACAAGTAGTGTCTACTTACACCTCGATAGGTAATAGTAGAGCAAGTCATCAACTCTGTGATGGTTGTGGTAAGTAGGACAAGGTAGGCTTGTACTCACTCAAATAAGTGTGAGTGAGTCAGTCTACCCAATAGTATAGCAGTTAAGGCAAATAAACCACTGCAAGTGTCAGTATCAGTAGCTGTCAAAAAAAACGTAGTCTCAACAGTGTAATAGATAGCCCACACTGGATATATCACCAGTGTAGGAACACCCCTGAAGGGGGGTGTCTGTTTCAAACACAGGAGGTGGCTTGCTCTATTATTACCTATCGATGTGTAAGTAGACACTACTTGTGTACTACTGTTCAGAGATCTCTATCTATCTATCGTGGCAACAGCCACCTTCTATGTTTGTAATAGGCATCCGTGAGAAGGGGTGCCCCTACCCCAGTGAATTAACCAGTGTGGGTATTGTGTTACACATTGTGTTACACACTGCTAAGACTGCGGTCTCTCTGACAGTTATTGACACTGACATTTGCAGTGTTCAATCTGCCTTTGTCATCACATGATCACATGGGTAGGCTGACTCACTCACACTTACTTGAGTGAGAGCACTCCTACCTTGCCTTATCTGCCACAGCTACCCCAGAGTGGCTGTACCTGCGCTATATCCAGCAGACATAGGCCACCTCGGTATATATACTTACCAAGCTGCACCCTATATATATAATCAAGGGTGGCAGCCCACACTCCACACCCATTATCCGGTATATTTTATTTCGCTGCACTTTTGTGGCTCATCTTAGAATCCAATCTACTCTGGAAACCTAGTGTTCTACCCATTTTATTTGAGTATCTACTCCCATTAAAGTATTTTAATTTATTCACTCCTCACCTCACATACACACCTTTCCATTTCACGTTTGCTGTGATTTATGTTTATGTCTGAGTGCTCTCCAGTGGGGCTCTGTTCTCCCTGTGCTTGCTTTACAAATAAACAATAATAATAATTGTGTTGCAGGCTATTCCAACAGTAAAGGAATCATACTAGACACCCTCCCCAACTCAATATACAGCTTTGTCCCACAATGTAATTACAACGCACATCACTGCAAAATGCTCCAAGAACTACATTGGATATCCCTCTAGTCTACTGTAGGTGCAAAGTTCACCTTTCCTGTCTTGCCTTCAAACTCTTTCTGGGCAAGCTACCCGTCTATCTGTACAAGCTCCTCACCCCTACCACATGCAGCACTTATCAGCTGAGATCTGACTCCAAAACACTGTTCATGGTCCCAAGGCTCAACAAAGAATATGGCCGCTCCTTCTCTAACATCTGGAACAACCTACCGAAGACGCCTCTAGTTTATGTTCTTTCAAAACATCAGCTGCCTCATATTTTAATCTTGTCTGTAACTGTTACACGTGCCTATAATCATATATTATGTTTAATTGTCCATGAAATGTCTTTAAATATAATATATAAGCTCTGTTCATTTAATGTAATTGTTGTATTGTTGTCATACAGTAACTGTGTGCCCAGGACATACTTGAAAACAAGAGGTAGCTCTCAAAGTATTACTTCCTGGTAACACATTTTATAAATAAATAAAATAAAATACTTAAGCACTGTGTAGGATTCAGTTGCAAGGTCTGTAGTTTTGCATTATGCCTGTAAATACATACATAAAAACTCTGGGGCTATATATAAAAGGTTGCTGTAGGTAATTTTGTCGTATGACAGACGCACAGAATAATATGGTTAGTGTGTCTGTGCGCCAATGTATGAAGGCCATTTTTATGCATTGTGAGCTACGTCTACCCCACTTCACGAGGATATAACCAGGAGGCAATTAGAGACATGGGAATGGACTACAGGTGTGAAGGTAGGGCTGGATATATATATATATATATATATATATATATATATATATATATATATATCTGCGTATTACCTGTATAGAGAAGATAACTAAGGCCAAAAGAGTTGGTGAGGACACCATGTGGTAGTGTGTAGAGAGAGAAATGGAGAGGTCCCAGAACAGAGCCCTGAGGTACACGAACAGACAGATCAACAGGAGATAAAGATATGTTTGCAACAGAGACTGAAAATGTGCGGTAGGAGAGGTATAATTAGAACCAGGGTAGAGCTTTGTTGCGGAGTTTAGAATATGAAGAAGAAGATGGTGATCAACAGTATTGAAGGCATCAGAGGGATTGAGTAGAATAAGTAGGGAAAAATGACCGTGGGTTTTGCTTCGTGTAGATCATTGGCTACTTCAGTGAACACTGTCTCTGCTGAGTGAACTGAATGAAAGCTAGATAGTAAAGAGTCCATGAGGGCATGGGGATCACATGGGAGAACATGAGATGTTCTAGCAGTTTGGAGGCAAAAGGCAGGAGGGATGCAGAGCAGTAGTTTGTAAGGCATGTAGGGTCTAGGGTGAATTTTGAGAATGTGTGACCACCACATGCTTAATGGAGGAGGGTAAAGTGAAACAGGAAAGGTTGGAATTGATGATATGTGTGAGAGCGGTGACTGACAGGAACAAGAGTTCTGGTAAAGTGTGAGAGGATGGGATCGAGAGGGCATGTGGAGGAAGAAGAGAAGATCAGCTTTGAAACTTCCAACTCTGTATTAGGAGAAAAGGAGTCAATAGGGGAAGAAGGAGGTTTAGGTAGAAGCAGAGGGGGGGGGGGCAGAGGGAATGTCATTGTGGAATGTCATGTTAAAGTGGTCGCCAAAGGCTTGAGGAGATGAGACGGAAGTATGGGAAGTGGAAGGAGAAGGTCGGTGGAGGTTGTTGAATATACAGTTAAAACAGTAGAGGAGAGATTTATAGAGCAGCAAATCAGTATGAGTGTGAGATTTCCTCCATAGGCGTTCAGAGGAGCGAGTAAATTCCATGTTAAGTTAGCACTTCCCCACTTGTTAGCTTAACATGATTTGTGCTACATCTGTCTTATCTAGAGGGACAGGGAGCTATTTTAATAGAGTCCTAAGTTATATCAATATGTACAGTATATGGGACAGGCACTCCTATATGCAAAAAAGTGACATTTATTGACTCAACGTTTCGGTCCCCACTGGGGGACTTTCTCTTCTGCTCTTGAGAAAGGTCCCATTGGGGACCAAAACGTTGAGTCAATAAATGTCACTTTTTTGCATATAGGAGTGCCTGTCCCTTTTTTCCTTTTTCTGTATCTTTTTGGACAGTATGCACCCTTTCTTAACCCTTTATTTTTGTTTTGTGCGTGCCCTGTTTCTGACTATCTATATCTATATCAAAAGCAAATACTTATCATCGCCACATCATGTAAAACAAGGAGAGTGAAGAAATCGCAATTATCATCATTTATTTGTTTATAACGAGCCAACCTCTCTCCGCAGCGTGGTACCGTGGGGGAACAGTAGTTACATTAAGTACAATGACATGCAAAGAGAGAACAAATGGAAACCAATACAAAAGTTACTGAGGACCCTGCTCATATTGCTTCAATGCAACAAATTACTGTCAATGATACAGTACATTGAGGGGCCGGCAGGCAATTAAAAGCAATGGGACTCTTTTCTTTGCAAAATGTAGAGCTATTGTTTGCACTGGTTGTAAAATTAAGTAAGCTTTGAGATAGATCATCTCCATTGTATGTAAAATGTATTAAAAATGTACGGTACCTTTGAAATGTGTCAGCAAGGAGCGCAACAAGTAAGTTAATACAGAGAATGGCTGAGATTCCTAGGAAGGTCCCACACAGTATATAAGCCATGACTGGATCAACAGCATACAAATCGTCAAACTTGTAGTCATCAACCAGCGTGATACGAAAGATGGTGAACATCAGCTGGGGAATGCTATTCATATTGTCTACTTGTCCTGTGTATTCCCAAAAATACAAAAACTTATTAAATGAGTTATATAGGTCAGATTAGCACCATATTTGGCACTGAAAACCACCCCCATTGAAAGTGATGGGATTTTTTCCTTTGATAAATCTGTTGCACTTATTCCCCCCCCCCCCCCAGTTTTGCAGCAGATTGACTTTATTAAAGAACCCCCTTACTGGCCACTGTTTTAAACAGGCATTCAAGTTTAGAAAGGTGTAGCACTGTTTAGTAAATCTAGCACTGTTTAGGACAGTAAATCAGTACAGTACAGTGTACAGTATGATACAAATAAAGCAATGTAAGATGCAGTTTCAACATACAGTACACACTTCTGAATAGGAGTCCACGTTCCTGTATGTATGCATGTATGCATGTATGCATGTATGTATGTATGTATACATGCATGTATGCATGTATGTATGTATGCGTTGTATTTTCATCTAGACTTAATCAAAAGCACTTTGCAATTACACTCCAGACTCATAAAATTACAGTATACAGTACATGCAGCCACCTCGGAGTTGCATTTCTTACAAGTAGATAAAAGAACCCAAACTTGATTATACAGCTATTAAAACCCACAACTTAGGCTACCAAGAAACCGGCTAGTCGAAGTAATGACTTTTCCTTTGATTCAAGAGTTAAATGTTTCCTGAACTGTCTAACTTCTCCCAAACCAGACTGATTAAAGCCTCATGGCGGAAGAAGATCTTCAACATTATAATGGTCTCGTTTTATAAAGCTCACATCCATTATATCTAGAATATGACAGAATATCCCACCATAACAGGAGTAATAACCCTGGCAACATCTGTACATACATCATGTAATGCTAGGCTGGAAAGGTTCTTGCCTGTATACAGTGTTGTCCATGTCATCTGGCAAATAACAAAACTAGACTGCGCACTAACTGTGTAAGTGAATAAAATAATTAAACTGTTTGAAGACAGTATTAAAGTGCACTGGGTGATAAAAGAACAGTACAAATATTAAAGTATCAACAATGTGAAAAGTGACAATATACAGAGTGCTATTTCCCTTAGGAGACCCTATGTGAGATTGGGTAGGGGAAACAGGGTTACAACCTTCGATCACACATAGATAGTCTGCTGCTGGTCACTCATCTGGAACTATAATTATTTGGCTTGTACCTAATGAAGCAAACCAGCTACACTTGACCTGTCCTTTTTTTTAAATGTAGTTACTTTTGAGGGAACTAAAGGGTCTGTTTATGATAGTGCAATATGTTCCCTCACTTCACCCAACGTTGTACTGAATATCCAAGTTAAAGGTGTTGTCCTAGTTAAGACTACAGAGAATTAATGGCAGTAATAGATTTAATCGAGTATGATTAAATCTGACAATGTAGGAATTTTAAACTCATTTATGAAACTTTCGAGTTCTCTTTTGTTTACAGAATTCCTATTCAGGATAACTGTAAACGCTGACGTAAATTGATTTTGGTACTTGATATTTACTGCATCATCATCATCATCGTCGTCGTCATCATCATCATCAATTTTACCAGCAGATTTTGGTCAAGATTGCTTGGACTGAACCTTACCTCCGAAAATGATCCAGAACGCGCAGGCATAAGGGATATAAAATTCTCCATATAAGAATAGGAATTTGAAAATGTCAGTCATAATTTTCCCAAGCATCACAATGAAAGGTCCGAGAACACTGAAGGAGAAAAAAAAAACATTACGTAAAGGAGTATGCAGGCAAGATGACAATTATTTCACAAATATAATATATCAGTTATATAGTTATTTTTGCCTCACACAGTATTTGTTAGAAAACATACAGTGTGTTGATAACACAGAGTAGCATGGGGTGATTGAAGTCTTTGCACTTCCTTTAAATATAAACTGAAGATGCCTTAAGCTGCGGCCACGCTGCCGCTGAGCACGCTTGGTGCTTGGCGCTTGGCGCTTGGCGCTTGGCGCTTTTACTTCACTGAATGTCAATATGTATGGCCACGCTCACGCGGCGCGCGCTCGATCCCGTGCCCGTACGCTCGCCGATGCTGGGCGCTTGGGGAGACAGATAAAATTGATTTGCAAGCGTGCTGAAGGGTCACATGACCCTTCAGCAACCAACACACAACCACACACAAACAGACACAAACACACACTACACACAGAAATTGCCCCGATCAAGCCAATGACATGCCCCGGCCATGCCCCCCACTTGTGCTTGTAAAAAATTATGACGGACAGCCTGCGCTCATGCTTGGAGAGTTGGTCACATCAACGCTCTCAAGCATGAGCGCGCTCAGCGGCAGCGTGGCCGCAGCCTTAAGAGGCACATCTTATTATTTATTGTATAGTGTGCCAGATTTTTTTATGATCAAGTGGAAGTTTAACCTCTCTATTTTTTCAATGTTAACCAGGAACAGATCTGTACCTTGTTTCCGGTATCTATCTTTAATCACTACCAGGCTTTGTTGCTAGTTTCTTGTGGGAGAAAGCTTTGTATTACAAATGTGTACTTATATTCTGTCTATTACAGTGTGATACTAAGCCACTGATCAACAAAATGAACAATTTAAGACGTGTCACAATAAGTAAAAATACAAAAGAACGTGCACACTTCTATGTGTGTACAGTATGTGTACACTTAACTGTGAAAAAGGTGTAGCCCCTTTCCCTATGCCTAAGTGAAACCGCGGGCGACTACGCGTGCTGCTGATACCTGTACGCTCACAGGAGGCCTGAGCCTCCACTTCTGGGAGCCTGGGGTGAGCTCTCTCTCAGTGCAGCGCCTCCACCTAGGAGGGATCCCAGTGTTGGCGGCATGACTCCTCATAGGAGCTAATACAGTTAGTAATAAACAGTATCACACCAGGTATTATATAACTTGTATTTACTGACACACATATAACAATACTATAAGGGTAAAATGCAATACAACCACCACCATGAGTGAGTCCCTCCAAAGTACTGAGGGTGCCCTGAGTACCTGTAACCCGATGTCCACACGAACAAGCCCACCCAAAGTGTGAGGTAGCGCTACCCCCCTGTGATGTAAACTGTTGGTGCACTTGTGTTACCTGCCTGGGCACTCCAGTACACCAGGGGAAGCTTCCGGAATTTCTTTGACGCAGGTCCCACGCAGCGGGGCCTCCAACAGTAATCCCCTCTTGCCTACGGGTCCCGGCCTCCATATGGTGTGAGCTCCAGCCGGAGTGTCTCACACAAATGTCCCTGAACACTGCAGTCTAGTCCAAGGCCACAGTCCGCCACGTGGAAGTCCGCCCACCGGCGCAACAGTGTAGCGGTAATGATAAGGTTAGGATGGTCCCTATCTGGGGTCTTCCCTACAATATGGATCTATGGTTGGCTCTGGACTTGACTGGGGCCTAGGGGCAGAGTCTGACCTAGCCCAGGAAGCCACTGCTCCCTGGACACTACCTCCTGTCATGCCTCCTCCATCAGACTGGTTCGCGGGCTCTCCACCCACACAGGATATCCTGTTCTTTCAGGCTGCATCCAGGCCATTGGCTGGATCAACCCATGTGATCTCCCTCCCACTTCCATCCACGTGGAGCCAATCCAAGATGGCCACCGCACTGGCAACACTGCACATGCACACCTTTCTACAAAATGGCTGCCCCCTGCTAACATATCGATCGTGCGGAACTCTGATGATCAGCTGAGCAGCAGAGCAGCAGAGCAGCTACCCCTCACCAGAGGTATGGAGGGGTACTTGGCAACATCCTCCACCTGGTGGGGAATTCAACGGCCCCACTTGAGAACAATATATATATATATGGCTTTTATACAATGAAAATACATTTCACAACTTATATAATAAAAATGCATCTCATACATACATCTTAACTCTGTACAATACGCATCTACTTAAATGACATTTAACACTTGAGTCAGAATTACCATTATGGAGGCTAACTTGCACCGAGGCCCTGGCCCTCTCATAGAGTGAAAGTCATTAACACCCTTTGGGGTGAAGATAGGACTTTTTGGGTCCAGAGACCGACTTGTTGAGGCCACTGGAGCGGGTGCCTGACTGACAGGGCCATTAACTGATTGTTCGTCTGGTGCGGCCCACCAGTCTCTGTCGGTATTTGAAGAAGTACCTTCCATTGGATCCTGATTCTCTTCCATTAGTGGATCCGAGATCCCGCTGGAATCTTCCTGTTCAGTGGAGGGCAGTATGGGTGATGGATCAGGTCCTCCCACTTGAGGGATTGGTAACAAATGATTCCAATGCCAGACTTTTATCCGCCCTTGATGAGATAGACGGGGAGGCCAGGATTCTGCGACTCCACATCAAAGGGAGCCTCGCACCATTGGTCGGCTTGTTTGTGCTTCCCTGGTATGCCCAGGTTCCACAAGAGAACCCTGTCTCCAGGCTGAAGCTCCCGATGTTGTACCTTATAATTGTACCTCTGCTTGTTCTTGTTTAGTTTGGCTGTGGCTTCTTCCCCCAAGCTGTACGCTCTGGAGGCTGTCCTTCAGCCGCTGTACATATTTATAGTGGGTCATGTTTGGTACCCCATCGATGGGCACCCTTAGACGGATATCTACTGGTAGTTAGGCCTCCCGACTGAACATCAGGAAGTAGGGTGAATAATCGGTGGACTCGTGCCTGGTGCAATTATAAGCATGCACCCTATACTCCACGTGCTTACTCCATCCGGCCTTCTCGGAGTCCTTCAGAGTACCCAGCATATCCAGTAGGGTTGAACCATTCTGGAAGGGCATCTTCTTCAGGATGGTAGGCAGTCCTGTGAGACTTTTCGATATTGAGCAACTTTAGGAGCTCATTGATCAACTTGCTCTCGAAGTCTCTCCCTTGATCGGAGTGCATCCGATTGGGTAGCCCGTAATGTACGAAGTACTTCTCCCACAGTATTTTGGCTACCGTAAGAACTTTTTGGTCCTTGATGGGGTACGCTTGGGTGTACTGGGTGTAATGATCCGTTACTACGAGAACATTCCCGATACCCCTAGACTCTGGCTTGATTGAGAGAAAGTCCATACAGACTTGGTCCATGGGACCAGAGCTCTTCCGGTGGCCCATTGGGGTGCGCGTATAGGCAGTGTTTTCCGCTGTATGCACCGCAGACACCTCCGGAAATGGTGCGCCACTGATTCCGCATCTTGGGCCAGAAGAACCGGTCTCTTATGAGTCCGAAGGTCTTTTCTACCCCAAATGACCGTGGTTAACATGTAGGGACTGTAGGACCTGGTACTGCAATCTTCTTGGCAGAACTAGTTGTCTCATATCGGGGTAGTTGTGATAGGGGATGACTCGATAGAGGAGGCCATGGTCTATTTGGAACCAGTCCTATTCCCTCATGAGAATAGCGACTGTGTCGGCTGGAGCTAAGGAGGGATTATTTTCTTGGATGGCCCGACGGATGGCTTTAGCCCCCGGATCTTGCATCTGGTGTACCACTAGCTCATTAAACTGTAGGGTCTTGGGTTATGGACATGACTTCTGGATGGCAGTATGCTGCAGGAAGAGCCTTCGACTGTGTCCACCCCTCGGAGTTCAGAGAAGGCTACTTTATCCTCCACTATTGCCACTGGGGAGCACTTTGCCCAAATCCAGGACCAGGAATCTCTTCCCATTCGCCATCGTATGATGCTGAACTCAATCCAGGCCTTCAAGACAGAGCATCGGCTCTGACATTTAAGGGGCCCAGCTTAAATTTCAGGGTAAACTGATAATTAGGCAGAGCAGCCAACCACCTGTGTCCAGTGGCATCCAACTTGGCGGAGGTCAGGATGTATGTCAACGGGTTGTTGTCAGTCTGCACCTCGAAGGAGACCCCGTAGAGATAATCATGTAGTTTATCTACAACAGCCCACTTGAGCGCTAGAAATTCCAGTTTATGAACTGGGTAATTCTGTTCACTTGGGCTAGGCTGCAACTCACATAGGCTATGGGCCGGAGGGTATTTTTGATGTAGTACCGCTCCCAGCCCATTGAAGCTGGCGTCCACGTGCAGGATGTACGGTAGCTCCGGATCTGCATAGGCCAAGACAGGAGCTTCGGTAAGACTTTTCTTAAGCTCCAGGAATGCTTTGTCCTCATGTCCCCGAATGTTGTTTGCGGGGTTGCTGCATTTTGCCGAGGATCTTCCGGATAGATCCTCAACAGGTTGTTGTGAATTTTGGCCTTGCTGGAGGACTTTGGTAGTATCCGCAAGAACCCAGAAAGGACAAGGAGCTCCATCATGTTCTCTGGTCTGGGCCAGTTCACTACTACTTCGGCCTTGGCTGGGTCGGTAGCCACTCCCGCCGCGAAAATGATGTTGACTGTGGTGTGGCAGAATCGGCATTAGTCCAAGGACAACTTCAGACCTTCATTTCCTAATCTATCCAGGACCTTCAGAAGGCGTTCTTCGTGCTCTTCTAGTGTCCGTCCAAACATGATGATATCGTCCAAATATACCAGACATTCTCGAGGGTTTATGTCCCCGTTGGTCCTTTCCATTAGTCTCTGGAACGTTGCAGGTGCACCACAGATACCTTGGGGAATCCAGGTGAAACCCAAGGGGGCAGACAAATGCTGTCTTCTCCTGGTCCTCAGGGCTCATGGGGACCTGGTAGTACCCAGACTGCAGGTCCAACACGCGGAAGCACTAGCTGCCGGATAAGGCATTGAGGATCTCTTCAATCTGCGGCAAAGTATATTGATCTGGGACCGTGCGTCGATTCAGGGTGTGATAATCCACACATAGGTGTGCGGATCAGTTTTTCTTCCGCACAACCACAATAGGGGAGGCATAGGGGCTAAGGGACTCAGTCACAATGCCAGCAGTCTCCATCTCTTTCAGGACGTTCCTCACATCATCCACATCTCTGGGAGCTATGCGTCTGAAATGCTCTCGGAATGGGGTGGCATTGATCAGTCGGGTTGTGTGTTAAGCACTCTTGCTACAGCCTACATTCATTTCACTGGTGGAGAACACCTCTTTGCACTCCACCAGCTTGTCACTCAGTCGCTTCTTCCACTATGGTGGTAAGGACAATTCCCCGAAGTCGAATTGCAACCTGGGAGTGGCTTCCCGCACGGTAGAAGCATTCACATGAGTTAGTAGCTAGGTACAGCGACCATGTGTCTCACTCCCCCTGGTGGAATCTCTTTCAACCCCTTATAAAGGTTGAAGAATTGTCCAAACCCTTCTTGGGCAGAGATTCGGTAGCACTCTTCCTTTAAGACCGGATGAATCCGCAGGGACGATAGGGGTAACTCTCCGGCTTCTTGAAGGTAGGCCCAGATCAGGACTCGCACCACATCAGCGTTGGACCCTAATATGATGGGGGAATTTGGGTGTTCCCGGGGTTCGGGACATATCAATGCTTCCACTTCCATGGGGTGAGTTTTGTTGGTGTTAAGCTGCGGTATATCCAGCCGTACTTGAATCACTCCGTCAATGGGATAATCTTCACTACTAAGGCCCCATAACTTCATTTTCTCTGCTGACTACATAGCTAGATGCTGGAGGTGCAGATCATAAAAGGGCTGATAGATAATGGTCACTCGAGATCCAGTGTCCAGCAAAGCTGAGGCGTATATTCCCTCCACTAGTACTCATACTATGGCCGCAGGTCCTACTCGATTGTAGGCATCAGGCTGGTGCTCTTTTTTAGGATTAGGCGCAGGGGCACTATCCAAGGACGTGGATGGCTGCTTCTCAGGGTGAACGGTGAAGGCCATGGCTCCAGGGTGGGAGTGGTCGACTTTGGACAGTCCCGTGCAAAGTGACCTTCTTGGTTGCAGGTAAAGCAGCGGTTACCTTGGGTCGCACTTAAGCCAGGTTTAGAGGCCGAGCTTCGAGGCATCCGGGGGTTTTGGCGTGGAGGTTCCGGAGGGATATCCTCCTCAGGGTTCGCCTTACCACTAGGCTTCTTGGAGGTAGTTCCTTTGGTCTCTTCTTTGTGGGAGTCTTTATGTTTATTGGGGGTGTGTAACCATGTATTGGCCTCATGCCCTTTCACCAGGCCCAATAGCCCCTCAAGCGTAGGGGGACTCCCTTGTAGCAAGGAACACGGATCATGATGACTATATGATGGGTGGGTATAGATCCCCTTAAAAACTGTTTTCTGTGATATTCATCCACTTCAGTGGCTGGAATTATATCGTGGGAACATAGATTCTACAAAACTAACTGTATCCGTTGAATAAACTCGGACAGTTCTTCCCCTTCTTTCTGCCTAAGACTATAGAACTTAGACCAGAGATCGCTTCCTTCCTCTTCTAGGCCGTAGATCTGCGTTATTATGTCCACTAACCTCTGTGCCGTAGCGTCTTTATCCTGTTCTCAGTGCATTCCCGCCATCATAGAGGCGGGGGGTTTTAGGCACTCCATTATCCGCTGCCTCTTAACAGCTTTGGTGCAAGATCATTCCTCCAGTACTTGCGAGGTGTGGTTCTTCCAGGCTTCAAATGCCTCTTCTCCGACGGGCGTAAGCAACCCCCCGGAAAAAGCTTTCAACTTACGGTAATGCTGTGCCTGAGATGACTCGCCCCTGTTCCCAGCCAACTGCTGTATGGCTTCTACGAGCATCTGCACTCTCTCCGAGCTGCGGGCACTGCGGCTGCTCCAACCAGATCATCGCCTGTGGCTTAAAGTGGCACTGGCTTCGCTCCTGCTAGGACTTCATGGGGAAGGTGAAGACATAACCATCGGAAGCACCTGTATGTCAGAGGCAAGACTAGAGGGCTCCATATTCACGGGTATTTCCGGATAGATTATAAGGCACCCGATATTTAGTGCTCCACGGAACCGTAAGGTGGGCGGACCTCCTTCTTCCATTAAGTCATACCCGCCTGTAATGAGCACTGCGCACCATACCTTTTCTGGGTCTGTTCGGCGGGCTAGGATATTGCAGCCTGTAGGCCCGGGAACTGCCCCAGTACTATACAGATGTCGTAAGAGGAAGTGTCGGCTGGGACTTGCCCAATGGCGAGCACCTGTTCGGGTGGTAGGTAACTTTTCAAAGTCCATTCATAGAACTCCCATCGGGACGGTAATGATATGTTCAGCGACATAATTTTGATTGCACAGCTCAACCCCGTTATAGCGCGATCCGCTACAACGCGAATCGCATATAATGCGGTCTGAGCGTGGCTCCCGATTTGAAAACCTCAATTTTGCCTCTCGAGGACTTACTGGCATCTAGATCTCTCTCCTCTTTGCTGTCAGCTCTCTCCTCACTTCATAGGGCTGTGTCCATGTGCTCTCCTCTCTGCAGGCGGGGGGTTTTCCTAACACAATTTGCTTTTGAAATGTTTTCATTTAAAAAAAAATCATTTAACTTGTTGAAAACAACAGCCTGGTTACAGTGATATTTATCCATTTTAAAATGCACAGTTTGCATGATGTTGTAAACCAAGAGTTTAACACACACACTTGCAGCACCCTGAATTCATAAGATGCGTGTAAAGGTTATACGCTTTCTTCATGTTCTTGCATACAGTCCGGAAAGGGCAAGTTTTAAACTCTGGCTCTTCAGATCTCTATCAGCTAATCCCTATCCATGCTGCCTCTGGCGCCCGAACCACAGATAGGGGCCAAGAGAGAAGGGAGAGTGAGATGGGGAGAAGAGATAGTGAGATGGGGGGAAGTGAGGAAGAAGGGAGAAGAGAGTGAAATGAAGGGGGAAGAGTGAGAGAGAAGGGAGAAGAAAGAGTGAGATGGGGAAGAGTGTGAGAGAATGGAGAAGAGAGAGTGGGATGGGGAAAGAGTGAGAGAGAAGGGAGAAGAGTGAGGGGAGAGAAGAGAGAGAAGAGAGGGGAGAGGGGGAAAAGAGTGAGAGAGAGGGGGAAGGAGAAGAGAGCAAGAGAGAGAAGGGAGAGAAGTATTAAAAGAGTGAGTGAGAGAAAGGGAGGCAGAGAGTGAGGGCGGGTAAGAGAGAAAGGATAGGGCAGATGCCACTGAGAAGAAGAGTATGTAGAGGAGAAGCTTGAGAGGAGAGGAGCATATAGGAGAGAAGCTGGCGTGGAGGGGAGCTTTGGTACACTTTGCCGGCCACAGACTTATTGTACATTCTACATAAAGTGTGTGCCCCGCAAAGCTTACTACAGCTTGTCATGTGGCGCTCCAGCCAAAATAACTGCCCTCCCCTGATTTAAAGCTAAGCAATGATCTCTGACTCTGAAAATATTCATACTTTTTATATAATGTTTTATAACGGTCGACATCTATCCTTTTATTCTCTCTAACACCATGACATAGGCAGTGTGACTTTCAGTGTGTGGCTAAGTAACACAATGACAAATCCTTTCACTGCAAAGCTTATTTTAGCAATGACCCCTAAGAGAGTCAAGTGTCAGATCATCTTGTTTCCCCTGTGCCAAGCGCTTAGGGGCACAGGCTTATTGGCCCAGATATATCAATCAGTGGTAAGGCAAACTGCAGCTGCTATGCATGCATTGCATGCAAGCTGACCTCCAGTTTTCCTTTCCACTGCTTGATGTCTCTGGGCCATTGTGTCTGTAAAATACTATGGATAGCTCTGCAAATATTACCAGTACTATACTGTATAACTCAAGACAGGCCTTTCCTGCAACAAGGAGACTGTACAATAGTGTGTATACTAAAAATAAATATTTCTGTGCAGCACAAAATCAATTCAAATTGTCCACAAAGTTCAATTCTGCATAAAAACACTAAACAGACTATTAACAGTGTTAGCGCAGAATTACGTTCCTATGTATTAACACCAAAAAAATGTGGATGCGGCACAGATGTTTCATTATATAGGGTAAAAAATAAATGTATTCTTTTCACAGTATGGCTATAATAAATATGTCATTAATAATTGGAAGGCTATATAGCCTGTATGTGTCATGCGGGGGAGTGATGTGTCAGTCCAGGCTGTCAGTCTGCCTCGCTGCAGCGGGCGGATTAACTAATCCCACATGAGCTTTGCTTTTAAATATTTGATATTTCCCAGTCTCTTTTGCCAGCTGCAGAATCGGTATACTAGCCGGCACATTGACACGCTTTCAGCTCCGCTCCGGATCAGTCATGCCTGCTCTGCCCAGGCCTGGGTTTGTACATGGCTTTACTTGACTATGTTGCCTTATGCTTACTGAGTTCAGCATGCTGCCGTCCCCCTCCCCTGGGCTGCCGGGCGTCACTTTGTGCCCAGTTTCTCCCCTCCTCCTCTCCCCTGTGAAGCGCCCTGGCCAGCCTCCACTGGTCAGGTTATGACCCTGACCATCCTCTCTTTCCGGCCATCCTCCCTACCTGGGAAAACTACGGTCACTGGCTCTGCCCTTTCTCTCCCCTTCCCAGGTTCGGAATGAGCTATGAGCTATGCTTGTTAGGGACGTTACACATGAAATGTTTCTATTATTCACTGAACTTGCTGTTCTAGTGATTATATGGTATTTTTTTTAGATGATCAAAAAGCTACATTTTGTTTAAAAAAAATAAGCTTGGCTGATGGACTAAATACCCACACGGAAGTAGTCTATTTTTATGGGGAGGCAAGTTGATTAATAAGGGTACATTTCTGGGACTGTGGGTAATGTCCATTATCAAAGCTTGCATAAAACATCTCGTGGAAAATGGGGTTTGACCTTTTAAGTTAGCAATAAATCAGTTCTAATGAATTTGCTGACAACCAGTGGTGTGGAGTCAAGGTCCAGTTCTGCCACAGTAAAATGATAACTATTTCAAGCGTGTTTGCAGAGGTCATACAGTAGCCTGCATCGTCATATGAGAGCGCAATGCTGGATATGCCATGAATGTTACTGGTCAAAGGGACATGCTGGCCGAAAAAAGGCATGCTTGCTGCAATGGAATATCCAGAACTACATTTGTTGTTGAACACATCTGTTGCTGAGGACTCATATGTTGTATCTCCATCCAAAGCAGGCATAATGAATGGATGTCCCCAGACATACAGTAGCAGCTGTTTTGTTTCACTGCAAAGTGTCTATCGGCCAGAAACAAATGTTGCAAAAACCCTTTCCCAAACACATAAGAAATGGATACACTGACACATTGGCTCATATTTACTAAGTGATGCTATGTGATAAGACCCCCTTCTGACACGGCAATAGCACAGCTTAGTAATTATGAAGAGGGGTCTCACTTGAACGGGTTATCCCAGAATCTTGTCTGGTTGAAGAGTCCCAGGTGACAAGTTTGATGAGCATAGTGACTAAAGCACTAATACATTTATTTATATAGTATAGGCCAGGGGTCCCCAAACTCAGTCCACAAGAGCTGCACACAGGCCAGCTTTTATGGATATCCCTGTTTCAGCACAGGAGGCTCAATCAGTGGCCCAGTCAAGCACTGAGCCACTAATTGAGCCACCTGTGCTGAAACAGGGATATCCATAAAAGCTGGCCTGTGTGAGCCTCTTGAGGACTGAGTTTGGAGACCCCTGCTTTAGGCACATCTTGAAGGCCACAGAATTCACCTGCTGTATCAATGCATTTTAATACTAGTTCAAGAAAAGGCATCAGATTTCCAAATATAAACCAATCGAAAGATAATAATGGCATCAGTCCTGAAACCGGGATTGATTGATATTGAACTTCAACAGTGATAGATGAGTCCAGCTGCTCCCTTTCACTTGTAGAAGTCAGTTAACAGGGGCTCAAAGATGTCCAGTTAAGGACAGCTTTGTGACCCAGATATTGATCTCTTTAAAGCTCGGTCTTCTACTGAGCCACTGATTGAGCCACCTGTGCTGAAGCGGGGATATCCATAAAACCCGGCCTGTTGGCGGCCCTTGAGGACAGAGTTTGAGACCCCTGTTTTAAAGTCTTGTAGGAAAGTAAAGAACACACCGGCTTAAAAAAAAAAACCTCTTTATTTTGTCTTACCGGATGGCACGTGCATGTTTCATCACCCGAAGCCAGAGGAAGATGATGGTCACGGCAAACACTCGAACGTGGGAAACGTGCAGGTTCTTGTTGTTGCGTACGACTATATCGGCAATGTGGGTCAGGATCACGGCAAGCAGTAAAAAATAAACTATCCAGTCAAACACGTTCCTAGGGGAGAAGTAAAACAGCTATTTATTTACAGCCCAATCATGGAACCTTGGACTTTGCAGTCAAACTTGGTTGCTTTAATAATATTTTCACACATATATATATATATATATATATATATATATATACACACATACATACATACATACATATATATATATATATATATATATATATATATATATATATATATATATATATATATATATATATATATATATATATATAATATATATTATCTGACTAGGAAAAAAAGATTTTTTTAATTAAAAAACTATATATAAATTATATATATATATATATATATATATATATATATATATATTAATAGTAGTCTTTATTTTTCATTTATGTGTGTGTATATACACATATATATATATATATATTTTATTTTTTTTTAGTTTTTTATTAAAAAAAATTTTTTTCCCTAGTCAGATAATTCATTGCGGAATCTGTTAGCAGTTTTCTAGTTTTCTAGTTTGGAGAATTACTAGAATGGGCATTTTTAAAGAACTCTATACAGTAGGTCAGTGCGGATCAGCTTCCAAGCATTCTTCACTTAGAAAGCTATAAACCAAGGGTGGCCAACTCCAATCCTGAAGGGCCAGCAACAGGTCAGGTTTTCAGAATATCCCTGCTTCAGCACAGGTGACTCAATCAGTGGCTCAGTTATGACTGAGCCACTAATTGAGTCACCTGTGCTGAAGTAGGGATATCCTGAAAACCTGTCCTGTAGGTTGCCCTTGAGGATTGGAGTTGGCCACCCCGGGTGTAAACTAATAGTGGTCCAAGCAACAGCAGCATTTGCTGTATATTTTGTGACATACAGTATATTGTTAGCAGATGAAGAGCTGAATGACAGTGTACAGCGCAAAAAAAACTCCAGCACTGGACTGCAAGGGATTAGTACAAAAACTTTATTGGTACATAAAAACGAGGGTCAAAAACACCAACGCATTTCGCACCAACTGCGGCGCTTTGTCAAAGAGCATGGCCTCTGAGTCTGATGTTTCTTCTGTACTGAAATCACCGAACACCTGATCCGCTGCCTTCTGTTGTCAGAAAAATCCGTGTTTAATTAGAGACTGGTGAATAGGAGAACAGATGAGGCTCCGTTTGCTAGTGAGGCAAAGGAACAGGTGTCGACCTGACTAATCACATTGAAATGGTTTTATTTAACCCTTTAACTATGCTGTGCACCTATATACTCAGAGTCACCACAATGACTAAAAACCATGTCAACTTCCCAATTGAACATAAATGAAAAATATAGGTTTTAAAATCCGGGACAATCAAGGGAACTGCGGGGATTAGGGGGAGTCGCACCCCCACATTCCCTGTCCCTGTCCATGGCGTGTAGGGCAGCGCGGCTCTAATATCATCACGTGTACTCACTCAGGGGGACAATTCCTTGCAAATCCCGATTAACTAAGAATCCGTATACTTAGGAAATCACAACCCCTTCAGACCTATACTGTGATGTCCGTTTGCATCCCCTTTTTCTAGGTGCACGGTTCTGCAGCTCTTTCCATTTTGTTGCTTTTTACGGAGAGCGCTTCAACGTAATTGCTACTGTTTTAATACTTTGCAATGTAGGAAACATTGGGCTATAATAATGACGCGTATGGTTGAGGATGTACAGTAGGATTGATATTAAAGCCTCGGGTTGAGGGGGGCTGTGGTTACAAATAAGAGGCAGCTGAAAAGGGTATTTAGCACAATCGGAGGTTTGCACTGCACATTCTTAGAAGTGAAACGGAATATTCTAAACGTTGCTCTGCACATTCCAAACTTTGCACATTCTGAAGACTGCAGCAGACATGCGCTCGCCTTTTCTCCCCCCTACCGTCTCAAGATGGACTAAGAGGTTATTCTAAAGCAGGGGTCTCAAACTACAGTAAGTCCTCGAGGGCCTCCGACAGGCCAGCTTTTATGGATATCCCTGCGTCAACACAGGTGGCTCAATCAGTCTCTCAGTGGAAGTCAAAGTCACTTTTTAAGCCACCTGTGCTGAAGCAGGGATATCCATAAAAGCTGGCCTGTTGGTGGTCCTTGAGGACTGAGTTTGAGAACCCCTGCTCTAAAGATATGCGGAGTTACATGGTGGTGCAGGTGAATAAATCTAAATGCTGATATTTATTCCACATTTCTAATATGTACCAATAAAGCAGAATATGTTATAACTGCATAGGTGGCAGGTAGAGAGAGTGCATAGTTTCAACATTGCTGAATGGAAAGCAGCTAAAGCAAACCCCCCTAACTAATCTCACTATTTTCAGCTACGGGACCACCTGGTTTCTGAGATGCTTACTGGTGAAGTAACTGGTATAACTTCCTGGTTTTACAGGGTATTTAAATGGCCATCCAATAGGAAGCTGCCACCGATTATGTTTATTGGTAGAGATGTTGCCGCCATTTTGCTTGCCCTGGAGGGATATTTACACCTGGTAACTTCACCGGTAACTTTCTCGAAAACCAAAGGGTCTCCAGTGATGAAAATAGCGCGGTTCAGCTCTAGAGGACCTCCTCCATTTCCCATCCTGCAGATTAAAATGGGGGCAAGGGAGAAAGGTTCTAAGCCAAAGGGTCTCTTCGTAGTAGGAGAGTAGGTAACGACAAAGCCCCCAATAATGTGCACTCGCTAGTCTATAAAGTATACTGCCAATGTAGGAAGCTAAGGATGAATAAACTGGTGGATAACCAACTGGTGAAGGGTGTAACGGACGATGTTACAGCCTGAGTAGATAGCCTCAGGCATGATTGTAGTGTATGCCAGGAATGCAAAAGGAGGTAACTAAAAGTCAAACCTTTAATGGGTCCTATTGACAATATTAAGGTGAAGGGGACATAAACCAATAGACTAGTGAGTGAACATTATTGGCGGCTTTGTCTTTGCCTACTCTCCCATGGAGAGACCGTTTGGCTTAGAACCTTTCCCCCTTGTCACTAATACTTCCCCTCATGCTCCCATAAGTCTGTCTTTAGAATTTGAGTTGGTCTCACTCTCTCCCCTGTTTCTTCTGATTAAAATGAGGGGAGGGGGAGGGTAAGAAGAACGAAAACCGAGTACAGGGGCTTGACGCTTTAAAATAACAAGGAGTGATGCTCTGCAGAAATTCTGAAGAAGAACCCACGTGGGAAATATAGTCCTGCTCAACAACACATACAGCATACATATAATAGTAACATACTGTATAAGATGATCCAAACTGCAGCCAGATATCTGTGTAACTTCTACTTTGTGGAATCATGTTGTATGTCAGGGGTAGGCAACGCCAGCCCTCAAGGGCCACCAACAGGTCAGGTTTTCAGGATATCCGAACTTAAGCCACCTGTGCTGAAGCAGGGATATCCTGAAAGCCTGACTTGTTGGTGGCCCTTTAGTACTGGAATTGCCTACCTCTGATGTATGCGATACCCTTTTGCCTTTGCATCAATAATCCCAGTTGTTTAGCTTGTTCCACTCAGATAGAAAAGTGTAAAGAACTGATGCGAGCACATCATAGATTCACATAATGGCATTGTAAAATCTGCCCTTTAATTTTTTTTTTTAATGTTTTGCTAGTTCTTTCTAACATTGCATTTGAACTTTTGACTGATGCTGTACATTGAGCTGATATCTTAAGTGAACTGACCACAGTGACTCTCAGATCTTTTCCTGTGTTGCAGTAATTACTTCAGATCAGAAATTAATCGAATTTCCTATTAAACAGCAAACATCTTTACCAGCAGCAGTTCATAAGCAGAAAAACAGCTCTTTCAGCTATAGCAGGGGATGGCAACTCCAAGAGCCACTAACAGGTCAGGTTTTCAGGATATCCCGGCTTCATAATGAATGAGCCACCTGTGCTGAAGCTGGGATATCCTGAAACCCTGACCTGTTGGTGGCCCTTGAGGACTGGAGTTGCCATCCCCTGCTATAGCTGAAAGAGCGGAGGGGCTGTTTTTCTGCTTATGAACTGCTGCTGGTAAAGATGTGTAACGGATTTTCTGACCTGGCCTAACCCACCCAATCTCACATTGGCCCCTGTGGTCTAACCAGTCCCCATTACAGTGTAGTGTCTGGTGTTGCACCTGTTGGCAACAGGACTCCTGAGTCTCCCGCATGATGTTGTGTGGGGATTGCCAACCCAGACAGGCAGCTGAGGTAGTGTGCTTGAGTCCTACCTATATCCAGTGCAGCGCCTCCACCTCATCAGGATCCCAGCGTCCGCTTGTGGATGGTCCTGGTGAGGAACTCCTCTGTGGTGCACTCCTCTGTGTAATCACTCCACACTTACACATGAGGGTATGATTTAACAGGATCATCTTTATTGACTTGCGGTGGGCCAGCTGCCCCTCACAGTGGGTGTACTTAGCCTCTCATGTTCACCGCACTTCCCTTTGAAAGGTGTCCTTTCCCTAATTGGGGGATTCCCTATCTCCCCTTAGGGAGATAATCCCTGTGCCAGGTCCCTGGTCACAGTCTTATAAGCTGTCTCCTCCCAAGCCTGCACTCAGACTTGCTCCTTGTCTCATAGTCTCTTACATAACCTTCCAACAGCTTAGAAACTCCTCCTCTAAGAGCTCAGCAACTCCTAACTTTTGAACAGTGCTGTGCCTTATGTATCCTCTGGGGGCTGGCACAACTCTGACATCACTAATCATGGCTTCAGAGCATGTGACCACTCCCAACCATACGTAGGGCACTTCACCAGGGTGTGAGGGCAAACCTCCATAATTACTGCTGGCATGCCCATAACTTACCAGGCCTTACTGTCAGCAGGAGAGATGACTGCAGCCATTTTACAGCATGGTTACATTCTCCCCCTGGTGAATCCCACCGTCCCCGGCTGGGACCTAAATTTGAAGTACCTTTCTTCAGGAAGCACTGTAAAATGAATGACACACATAATTAGTATAACATTACAGATTCACAACATATTGCGGCAAGCAAGCCCTGACCAGCAGCCACTAGCTTACGCAACAGCCATCCTGTTCCCCCCTAATAATAGTGGCGAGGATCAGGTTTCTTGACTTCCCGACCCCCCATGTCCAGGACGGTCACGCTATAGTCACTTGACGACCCCCTTTCAGGCCGGTACACTACTTTGTGTTTATAGACACTCCTGCCTATGCTCCACACCCGCATAAGGTGAGCTATCCTCTCTTCAGCTCTGCTGCCCTTAATGGCACCCCCTTTATTGACCATATATTCCTCTATGGTCTCTCGCAACCATCTGTCCCTATTGTCCTCAATCTCCTGCATGAGGGGTTCTGGGACATATGGATATTCCAAACCATGGGAATATTTGTATTTGGCAGTAATAGCCCTCTCAGCCCGGCTACACCTTGTCAAGTTAGCGTTTCGTGCTCTCCCTGGTAATACCCAAGACAGGGGCTCATCTGGGTCTACGGGGTCTGTCAGTATACTGGGACCCTTGGGCTTGATACTGCCGTGGCAAATTTGGAACCACCGCTCCTGCATCTCCTTTTGGTGTTTCTCCGGTGTAAATTCCCCCTTAGCCCACCAGTAGTCCACTACATCTTCCCTTTGCAGAAGGAACCGAGTGCGGTTCATCCACCCCACATAACCCTCGAATAATGGGGCCCACCACCGGGTCTCCCTAACCTTTTCGGGCTCTGATTCCAGGGAATCTCCCTCCTCCGTGTCCCCCCAGGAAGACACTCCCAATGTCCCAGTAGACCGGGACTTAGACCACCTCTCACTCTTTGGCCTTACTTCCAACTTAACTATGGCCACTTTAGGTCTCCAGCTGGACTCAGATGTCTCCCCCGAATATCCTCCACCCACCGACCCATCGTCGGATGTGTAACTTGCCAGTCTCTCCCCAGTCAGTTCTTCACTGGTTCCCTGGGACCCTCCCGACATCCCCAAACTGGACGTGGACCCACGGGAAAAAGTGACAGGGGCAGGGGTTTTAACTATGGCATGGGCTTGGGCGTAAGGACGGGCATATGGTATCCGCGGGGTTCCAACCCGCTCTCTACCTTGGGATTGTCCAGTATCACTGCGAGGACTCTCCGCTGGCTGAGCCTCACCCATCTCGGCTCTTCTCGCAGCCTGCCAGCTCTTGGTTGTCACAGGTGATCGGGAAGCGCTGCCCGATCGCCGAGGCGTTGTTGCTCTCTCTCCGGTCGTTCCGCTACCTCCGCCGGAAGTGACGTCATCACCGGAACCGGATACGCCACCATCTTGCGATGGATCCCCATGCGGGATCTCTTCCTCCACGATAACGTCCGGAAGCTACGCAAACCTCATCGGAGGAATCCGCCTCCATTCTGCTCGGGGTCACCGTTCGTGGCGACCGCCTTTTTGTCTCTTGGTCGGTACGCTGACCAACCGCTCGTTTCTCCTCGGGCTCGGCCTTAACAACCGGCCCCGATCCCCATTCTCCGGGATCTGCACCTTCTTTCCACAGTGCACCGGGGGACCCGGCGGACAGCGTAGCCGTATCCCCCGTGGGTTCGATATTCGGAATAGGCACAAATGTGGGCATAGGCCACAGGTACTGGGTGCCACAATGCGGACAGCATGCCGCCGTGCTCACGGTACCGCCGGGTAGCCTGCATTGTAGGCAGAGGCCCACTACAGTCTCTGTGCCCGCCACCCGAATCACCAGTACGCCTCCTGGTATTGAGTATGGCTGGGTGGATACCATGGCAGTCACTTCTTGTGGACAGGCCATTATCTTTGTAGGAGTCACTTGCAGCAACTATCTGTTCTGTAAGCTGGCTCCGCGCAACTGACCATCAGGGGTTGAGTTGCCGGCCACTCCCTTGATCAGCTCCACCTTCTTCTGACACAGCTGGGAACCACCCCCACTAGTAGCAATTATGGGCGGGTCCCACAGCTCGATAGGATGTCCTTTAATTGAGGCCGCACCTTTCACAGTCCTGGAGGGCGCGGCCACAGCTTTCGCGCCATTACCCCCCACAGGGTGGGGTTCTTTCTTTGGCGCCAATCCCGGCCAACAGTCTGCAACTCTTGCAACTGCAGAATTTTCTGCAGCAAACCCACGCGGTCTCCCAGGGAAGCAGGAGCCGCCATCTTGGTTTGCATGTCCAATTACTTCAGCTACCGATGTAGCTCTTTGTATAGCGCTCACCGGCTGGCAAGCAAATACTTCTTTTTCACCATTTCCATCGCACACAATCACAATATCCTCCTCTATGTCCTCGGGGATCATGCCCCTAGACCCTAGACAGGACAAAAACGGCGCAGCTACAGCTTTAGCGCCACTCCACAGCATGCTTGCAAAAGTTCCTTCTGCCGCTTGCTCTGCACCCGCACACACGCCATGTGCGCTCTCTTTATTATCCTCCGTCCGCCATCTTGGACCTTCCGCACCGCGCGGATCCTCCATTCTAGCGGTCGCCATTCCTTCACTGTACTTAGAATTATTGTACATGGAGCTCCTCTCTGCGGGGCAGCTACCACACCAGTACAATAAAGATTACCTTGATGCACCACCTTGTGTACCTAATGTAGGCTGGACTCGTGTTTGCACTACCTCAGGCTAGGCTCACTCTATCTGTGTCTGCTGTATCTCCTTCCTCCCAGTCTGTGCTCCCTTCGGTAAGTGGTCTGGAATGGGCTAGAGTACTCTGGCTCTTCCATGCAGTACTTGGGCGTCTACCTACTGTTGGCTAGCCTAGCGCAGACCCTCTCCAGAATTCCTGACCACGTTAACAGGCTATCCCTTTAGGCATCTTACCAACTAGCACTGCCTCAAGGTGACTAGGACAGCTATAGCCCTGCTCCAAACCCCCAATTCCTTTCAGGCCCCTAGGTCGTCCCTGCGAACTGACTAAACTCCATCAGCCCCCTGACTACCCCTAGGTCCGTCCCAACGCAGCACAAAGTGGCAGCAGACACTCTCCCTGTTTCCAAGTGACCTAGCAAAAGCCTGTCCTGTTGACAGGTCTATCTCAGCAGCGCCTCCAAATGTAACAGATTTTCTGACCTGGCCTAACCCACCCAATCTCACATTGGCCCCCATGGTCTAACCAGTCCCCATTACACTGTAGTGTCATGTGGTGCACCTGTTGGCAACAGGACTCCTGAGTCTCCCGCATGATGTTGTGTGGGGATTGCCAACCCAGACAGGCACCTGAGTGTGCTTGAGTCCTACCTATATCCAGTGCAGCGCCTCCACCTCATCAGGATCCCAGCGTCCGCTTGTGGATGGTCCTGGTGAGGAATTCCTCTGTGGTGCACTCCTCTGTGTAATCACTCCACACTTACACACGAGGGTATGATTTAACAGGATCATCTTTATTGACTTGCGGTGGGCCAGCTGCCCCTCACAGTGGGTGTACTTAGCCTCTCATGTTCATCGCACTTCCCTTTGAAAGGTGTCCTTTCCATAATTGGGGGATTCCCTATCTCCCATAAGGGAGATAGTCCCTGTGCCAGGTCCCTGGTCACAGTCTTATAAGCTGTCTCCTCCCAAGCCTGCACTCAGACTTGCTCCTTGTCTCATAGTCTCTTACATAACCTTCCAACAGCTTAGCAACTCCTCCTCTAACAACTCAGCAACTCCTAACTTTTGAACAGTGCTGTGCCTTATGTATCCTCTGGGGGCTGGCACAACTCTGACATCACTAATCATGGATTCAGAGCATGTGACCACTTCTATCCATACGTAGGGCACCTCACCAGGGTGTGAGGGCAAACCTCCATAATTACTGCTGGCATGCCCATAACTTACCAGGCCTTACTGTCAGCAGGAGAGATGACTGCAGCCATTTTACAGCATGGTTACAGATGCTTACTGTTTAATAGGAGATTCGATTAATTTCTGATCTGAAGTAATTACTGCAACACAGGTAAAGATCTGAGAGTCACTGTGGTCAGTTCACTTAAGATATCAGCTCAATGCACAGCAGCAGTCAAAAGTTCAAATGCAATGTTAGAAAGAACTAGCAAAAAAAAAAAAAAAAAAAAAAGAAGGTTGGCCGCCCCTGAGTATTATTAACCTGAGTATTATTAACCTGGGTATTATTAACCTGAGTATTATTAAGAAGGTAGTTATGTAACGCTGTTTTTTCTTTTTACATTCTCTGAATCTTCGCCCCGATATTACATTCTCTGTGGTTTGTTTAGTTAGGCCCACATACTGTACACGATGAAGTAGGAATAAACTGCAGTGCATTGGTTCAATCTTCACCTGGATATATTTTCTCCTATTTCGTATATATTCACCATCGACAAATTGGCCAAACACAATTTTTTTTCTTTTCCAACCCACTATCATTCTTGTTATATGCCCAGGGGGCACTCAATAAATACCAACCAGGTGACTGAGCTTTCTTACAGCGGCTCATTATCCGGCAACATCCCAGCTTAACACATAAGAGACTACAAGAGAAGGCTCATTCAGTTCACAACCTCTCCGCACAGGCTCCAAATTAGAGAGATACATGACGTGCAGGCAGCCATCCACAGGGAACTCTGTGTCAACTTATCGTGATTTGGCCATCAAACTCCTGGCAGATTATAATGATTGCTGGGCTCTTAGAAGGTGATACTGCTAAAGTATTATTTTGGAGTGAAATGTTGTTCTTTATCACACTATACTGTACGTGCAGTGCAAACACAAATTTGATATCGCAATCACAGTTACATACCATGTAGTTACATATTCGATGAGGTTGAAAAAAGCCATCAAGTTCAACCTATGCTCAAATTTACACGGCAGATACTTTATCCTGTATTTGTTTTCACAGTATTTTGATCCAGAGGAAGGCAAACAAAAACCCCAGTGATACATTATCCATTGATATCTCATAAGAGGAAAAAGAAATTAAATCCTGACTCCAGGAATTGGCAATCAGATTACTCCCTGGATCAACATCCTTCCCATGTTAACTTATTTGGTATATCTCTGTATACCTTTCCTTTCTAAAAAAAGATGTCCAACCTTTTTTTTTTGAAGATATCTATTGTATCTGCCATCACAGTCTCCATGGGTAATGAATTCCACATTTTACGTGCCCTTACTGTAAAGAACCCGTAATCGTGGTATTCTGAACGATGTTGTGATATGTATGTTAACCCAGTGACTGCCAAGGTTGGATTCTGACATTGAAGGAGATATGCCATTCACATACAATATCTGCTTATTAACACCCACCAACACCTACATTGCAGGAAACTGAAATGTGGTTGCAAAGCATTGCTGGTTTTTACTATGGGAGTTAATGAACTACTCGTTTTTTTTGTTTGTTTTATTGATATTTTAACAAATGCAAAAACCTAAAAGTGCATATTCGGTGAGTACATCCAAAATAGACTGTTTCAGCTTAAAAAACAAAAATAATTGGCAGGTGCAACATTAATAATTGGACAGAAGGGTATGTTACAAAGAAGTGATGGAACTAGGTTTAATTATGGATTAGAGCATTATACAACTGATAGGAAATTGATCGTTAACATAAAACAATGGTTTTGAAATAGTAAATATCACAATATATTTAGATCAGTCATTACTAAGAAAAAAAAAGAACAAAGTTAGAACATTGAGATCTCGCGGTAGATTTTCCCTCTATGAAATGTAGTCTCCTATATTCTGGGTGTACAAGTTATATTTTCGCTAAGAAGGGGCATTTTAAAGTGTATCTGGAAATACTGTAATGATATTACAGTGTATATTAAAACATATACACCTACTCTGAACATGAAAGGCTGTTCTACAGATGTAACAAGATTTACTGTTTTCAGTGCCGCAGATCAACACACGAAAATCCACAGCGCGTTCACGCCACCAAAAACAATATATTTTGCGGCCCGGGAGGATTAATGTTACAGGGGTTCCTGCTTCTGTATGGACTTCTGCAGCATTAATCCTCCCGGACCAGACAGTCTGGAAGAGTAGAGAGAAGAGGTTCTCTTTCCCTGTCTCCCTGAGCAGCTCTGAAGGTGAGGCATTGAGAAGCAGTCTCTGGTCTGTGTACAGCCCCATGAGGATGTTGATGCCTGAATATGGGTATCTACGTCATGAGGGGGATCACTATGGAACCATATGCGGGCCTTCTACGTCACCAAAGGGGTTGGACAGGACATTTAATTTATAATTTAATTGATGATGTAGTTGTCCAAGTATGGTCCTGTAGTGTTCCACCTCATGATGTAGATACACATATTCGGGCATCAACATCATCATGGGGCTGGACACAGACCAGAGACTGCTTCTCAATGCCTCACCTTCAGAGCTGCTCAGGGAGACAGGGAAAGATTGTTTCTCTCAGGGGCTCCTCTTCGCAGCTCTTCGAGACTGTCTGTCCGCTGGCTGATGGCCAGGGTGGATTGACGCTGCCGGGACCCCCGCATAGTTATTCCTCCTACGCCGCTTACTGTTTTCATGGCGGGAATCGGCGTGTGCGCTGGACCACACTGCCCACTGCAAACAAATGCGGCACCCGAAAACAGTAAGGGGATTATTCTAGTAAGTTTGATAAGTAACTCATCGAGGATTTTGAGCACTTCTCGGACGATTTGGCAGGTGTAGCTATTCAGAAAGTTCTATAACTTGCCAAAATCGCTCGGGAAGTGCTTCTTCCCGATCGGTCTCGCTCAAGAAAATGTATCAGTTTCCTGGTGGAATGATCACATTCCCAGTGTTCTGATCAGCTTTTGTAGCCCGGTGGAGAAACACCTTTGCATACCAATAAACTAATTACAAAAAGTACTATGACAAACTCCTCAGAATTAACAATACATATATAGCTTTTGTTAGGGGCAATTTAAGAGATTATATTTAAATGAGCTAAGAATTTGCTAATGATTGAACATTGCACCAACTTGAGATGAGATATTACGCATTCAGTATACTTGACAAATTGCAACGACAACCACGTTTAATACTCTGCAAATATCGATTTCCATACATTTCTCTGAAATTAAAAAACGATTATGTGATCAGGTTGAAAAAGAAGAAATAAAGGCAGTTTAGAAAAAAGAAAAATATGTTTAATCCACCTAAGTGTGACTGGGGCTTTAAGCCAACATCTATATTAACTGCAACCTAAATTCATTTAATAAGAAAGTGAACGGCAATTCCAACTTTAAGCAACACTATATTGTAAAGCAGTAGTTTTTGTCATCTCTGCGCTTGGCAGAGTGGGGAAAAACGTGCACTGAACTAACAAGTAATTGTGGGAGGGCAAGTAACGCCTATAGGGATGGGGGTCATGGTATTAGGAGATGATCAGGCAGTGTTCTAACTTTAATATTTTAATAATTTACTAAGGCGACATCTACCGGGAAAGGTAACTATGACACTCAAGTAGAAATCTATTACATTTTTATGACTGATTTCATTAGTCATCTTATGTTCAAGCATTTCCCATCAAGGCACTAAAATATAGGACAATTAGTGTTTGCGCCCCGAGAGACATTTCCGAGACAACTGAACAAGTCCATGAAATAAGGGGACAATCCTGCATATATGGGACGTCTGGCAAACCCTAGCCACGACGAATGACACTGTGGCTTCCTATTGACTCGCATGACGTGGGAGATTGAAACGGCCATTTTGTTCACCCTGGAGCGGTTGCTACCTTCAGCATTAAGTATCTCGGGAACCTGGGGATTCCCCGAGCTGAAAATAGGGGGTTTCAGCTCAAGGAACCAACTGCGTCCCTTCCATGCAAAAAAAATGGGGTGGTCAAAAAGATTTGTGTAGTGGGAACTTCTCCATTAACCATGAAGACACAACTCCACTGTATAGGACAGTGTTTTGAGCATGGGCAAGACTAAGAGACGCTTGGGAGGCATTGTACCAACTGCAAATTGCCCAGTGAGGAAACAGTATAGGAAAGAAACCCCTATAATTCTGGAAATTCCTCCCAACAACAACAAGGTTAAAGGAACATCTGGGAAACCGCAGATTGTGAGTCACTGTGACACAAATACACAGATAATACGTTCAGAGGAAGTAAATTGAAAACAGACACAAAGGAAACATTTCTCTACTTGGAAGATCACAAATGTATAGAATGGCTCACAAAGGCATAATGGTTCATCAAAAAGTAATTAGTTTCTGACCCAAGGGACATGTTTTATTGAAGGAGATGAGTTTTAATGGGCCCAGTGGCCTTTCTTCTCCCTCTATTTTTAAATACTTTATAATTGAGAACTGGGTAGTGAATTAACCCACTACACTGCACAATCGTTTTCATAAGTAGTGTCAGGGATTTATGAATTTGCCGTAAAAAAGGCCTCCACGTAGTCAGCCTTTTAAATTATTTATACAGTATGTACAGTTTAAAACCATGAATTTCATATGCCAACGCTATCAACATACAGCAGTAACTGTGCTTGATAATGTCAGTCATTTTACAATATTGATCTCCTAAATGTTTGGGATCATTTTTATCCGAGCGGAAGGTGCACTCACGACTAGCAGCCAGCTCCCATGGGTGCCCGGTCACCGTGCGACACTCGATGCAAACACTGCCGAATTCCCAAGCACATAGATGGGTAGAGAGCGGCACTGCAATGGTTTTTTCATAAATAAAGGTGGGTTTATTGAACAGGGATCGACGTTTCAGGTCCACTGGCGACCAGTTTGCAAGCGGACCGAAACGTTGATCACAGTTCAATAAACCCACCTTTATTTATGAAAACACCATTGGAGGGCCATTCTTTACTCATCTCTGTACTTTGGGATCATGTTTATACAGTAGTTTATACCAGTTGTTTCAAAGCAGTATTCTGTCTTCTTTACCAGTAATTAGTGAAAAATACAATAAGTAACATTAACGTATTGCTACAACATTAGGGAAGTTATTCACTAAACAGTAGCAAGCAATAACCATAAATGCTTCACTAATTTACTTGATTGGACTCTATACTTGGTGAGGCTCTAGGACTATTTCATCCTAATAATTAATCCTCTAGTTGTCATAACCTTCGCTGTAAATGCAAAAGAATTTGGGACAGGGTCAAAAGCAATTATCAGAAGAACCCGATGTCATGTATCAAGCTACCAGACTCCTGGAGGTTTTGGTAACGGTTAGTAAAAGATTAACTTAGAATCTCCTAACATTAGTTTAGCAAGGTACAGTACATTATATTGATTGTCTCCCCTTGTGTCAGCAAGTGATAGATGCAGAAGCTACTGTATAGAGGAGCTAGAGGGAGAGTTACAGGCTACGATGCTAAAATTGTTACACACAATTATCACGTGGAAATCAAGTCATTTTCTTCTCTTTGTAGCCCCTGCTACAAATATACGTATACTGTGAACAATACAGAATTATTCTGCTCCACCTATCAGATGGTGCGATCAGGAATAGGAACATTGCCCCTGATCTGCCTGGCAACACATGACAAGGGATATGGCATTGGATAAGAAGAAAACCAGATAGGATGTCACAGAGGGAGTCCAACTGCCAGTCTGATATCAGATACAGAGATAGGTGGTGCCAGCCTGACAACCACATAGAGAGACAGTCCATGTGATAGTGAGAGGGGCTTAAGAGACAGTCTAACACTCACAAATGGTGAATGAGGAGGCTTGTAGGAGAATGCTAGCCAAGGAGAGATAAAGTGAGAGACAGCTGCAGACGGTGACGGTAATGGTGTTTCCCCCACCTGGTGGGAGATTTGTCCATTACATTATTACGGTGTATGGTGCATATTCCTGCTGGTAACAGGAGGGCTAAGTCGTCTGCCGATGATAGGGGGGACACAGGACCACATATCTCTTTAGCAGTGCAGCCCCTCCATCTGCCATAGGCTCCAGGAACTGAAGGTTATCTCCCACGGTAGAACAATTACCTCTCCCTCCAGTAAGGTTACGGACCAGGCAGGAGCTATATAACAGGAACGGTTTATTGTCTTCTGTAAACACAGTTACACAGCAGGCTTCCGTCTGATGCAGTACTCTCAGCTCTTACTGAAGGATGGTCCCTTGACCACCACTACAGACCAAGGGCACCCGCAGCCATCCTAACTCTTCCCCACCTCCCTAGCAGAGGCAGAGGTATGGTCCACACTCACTCTCCCCCGAAGGGAAGAGCACAAGGGAAGGCCCCAATCTCAGGCGTCCAGTTGTGTGACCTGCCTTCCTCAGTGGGGGAAGGATACTACCAAATTTAGGGCGGTCCTGCCTTTAAGTACTGCCAGGAGGAGGGCACCAGGTCTGGCTCATGATTGGTCAGGCCCAGGCCTGATGTCACCGCCTACCGCTGTCACTCAAGTGCAGCTCCTTGGAGGGGAAAAACCCCATATCAACTACTGGCAACCTGATTGTACCAGGGTTTACTGCCAGCCCGAGGGCAGAATAGTAGCCATCAGGTGACCTGGCTACATACACTTTTTTGATTATACACATTTGTGTCTCAATACTTTCTTTTCAGCATATATATTTTTTCATTGATATAGTCGGTGTACCGATGTCCTCATTGCATCCTTCGAGGAGGCTATTTTCATGTATATCTTTTGCTAATCCCTTTTTTGCATTGCTAGATTTAATCACATTGTTGTTCACGCTGATGTTCTGGCTTGGTGTAACCTGAACGGTTTGCTCAGGTTACGATGTGCAGTGTCATGTTTGCGTGACATTCTCTGCACTGTTTAGCTTGTAACCCACATCATAAACCTTTCAGCTCTTGGAATCAGAAAGATACTATATCATCAGCTGGGCAGAACTGACATCTCAGGCTTTCTATCCTAGACTTGAGAATTAGAGGCCAGTCAGGACCGGCAGAGCAGCTGCGGGAAAGAGCCGAGACAGTTTCTGCCATAGTTGAGCAGAGGTTAGAACAGAAAAGTCCCAGGAATTCTCCTCTCTTGCCTTTCAAGAATTTAAGAGCAAAGATAGAACACCAAAGATTGTGATTACGTGTAACCCTTTTACCCCACCCTAAGTGAGATCCAGTTCTGGCTACCAGTGTAGTGCTGCGCACCTATTAGGCTTACAGGATACTGAGTTAGTTGGGGATGAATAGGACAGGCGTTCTGATCTGTAGCTCTCATCTAGGTGCAGCGCCTCCATTCCAACAGGGCCTATCAGAGATAGGTGCAGTCCCTGCCAGAAAACTTCGTTCCCTCCCCCTGAAAGACTGCAGCCTCAGGCAGGAGTAAAAACATAACTTGGATCTTTATTCCATAGCATACATCAGGACAACACACTGACATTTTACAGCACACTCTCTTCTCTGTGTCCCTGGAGCCAACTCCTGGAGCTTGAGGTCCCAAGGGTCTCTCCTTGACTCCCACACACACGAGGTACACAGACGCTTATAAATATCAGGCCCCCTACGTGCCCTGAAGAAGCGTTCACTACGTGAAACGCGCGCGTCGGCAGTTTACCTCCTGCACACGCGGGAAGCTCATTTATTTTAAATGCAGCAGCATTCTGATATTTATCAGCGTCTGTGTACCTCGTAAGCTTCCCTGCCTGTGCATGTTACATGGGATCGCGCTGTATTACACTATCGCGGGATCCTCCAGCCTGAGGGGCTATTGAGTTGCTCACCTTCAGACAGGCAAGTCCTCGAGCACATCAGCGCTGATATAACCAGGATCAGCGCTGATGTAGGGGACTGTGCGTTATTAGTTAGTTCCTCCACTTGGTTACAGATACAGGTCAGCTGATCTTTGAGAGGGAAGGTGGTGCGCATATGGGTTTCACTTACAAAACCCTGGTTCAACCACCCATTCACCACACTCTTTTGAGCTGAACTATTTGGCTTGTGTATTATATATTAACCCTTTATCTGCTTAACAGCAACGCAGGGGGTTACAGCCCACAACATTCATTTGATTAGTGCTAACCCTCCTGTGCCACTGCATACACGTTGGAAGTTGCCTTTATGCCATTATTCACCCTTTGTGCGCAGCACAGTATCACGCTCACGTCAGGGTATCTGCATATATATACCTAGTATCTGCATCTGGCTCCTTATACAGCGTCCATTGGGCAGCAATAGCAGATAACACTGACAACCTATATTGACACGAGTTAAGGTTTAACCTGATTAACAACAACCTACCTCACCTACAGTTTAGGTGTCTATAGGATTACTTTATGCCTTAGCCAATGCCATACTATCCTGTATCTCTCTACGCAGTATGTCCATGAGTCTGCACCTATGATCAATAGTGGGGGCTACACAGGTTCTTACCATAGACCTGGCTCACACAGTGCATATCTATATCAGGGACAGACATCACATAGGTCTAACCAAGCGCACATTATGCCATACTAAATACTGTACCTATCCTCAGTGTATCACTTTAGTGCGTATCATACGCCTGGATACACTCGTAAGGAGAGTGTCTTCAAGAGGGCTCTCAGAGGCTCCTTTTTCCTATATTTTTAGGTAGCTACTATCCGTAGCGCTTGATCCCCAATATTTATTAGGGACTCTATTTACACCTACCCACCTTACCGTAGGTGGGGGATCAAGGATACAGTCACGAGCTGTTTATCATCATTTAATTACGTTTTAACCCCCTATTTTTTATTCAAGGTTATCAATAAAGTACATTTTAAATTTACAACATTACATTCCGAGTGATTGAGTGCTGCAAGACTGGGTCCTTTTTCTTCTGTATGATATAGGGAAATTAGTAGCCCAGGGGATACCTGGCTGCACATGCTTTCCATGGTTCCAGAAACATGCTTCATTCATTGTCACAAGGTGTCAAGTGGTCGAGCGGCCAAACAACATTCTGGGCAGTAACATGCGAATGAATATCCAGTGGACATACTAGTAATTATAACATTAATATTTTTTCTGATACAGTGCTGCAATGTACCGTATGCAGCAGTGTATATAGGGGTTTATTGATCAAGGCAACAGTGGTGCCGTTCTGGGCACAACATCTGTACTAGATCTATAAAAGTAAAAAAAAAAGTCCCATTTAAATCAATAGGATTTGCCCCAGAATTGCACCCTCTTTATCTTCATACTGTACCTTGAACACATTGAATTTTGAAGGCCCCTGTTCCGAAAGAGCTGACAATCTAATTGATGTGTCTGAGGGACAGAAGTATAAAGGCCCATATTTACTAATTGATGTTATCCCATAAGACACCTTCCAGTGTTTGGATGTAAGAATAGCACCGCTTATTAAATATGGCCAAAGTGACTTGCCCAAAGGAGAGCTGATGCTGGGATTTGACCGGGGGGGGGGGTCACCCGCTTTAAATGCCATGTTCTGACCACTTAGCTACTACTTCCGCTCTCGGCATAGGGAATAAGGTGCGTTCGGAAGTCTGAAGATATACTTTGGCTTCAGCACCTCTTCCTCTCCACTGGTAAGGCAGAAAAAAACACGGGAGTCCGCTCCAGGAGGAACCACATACTGCAACATGTACGGTACTGAAACCAAAATGAGTCGCACGTCCTTGGCTTGGAAACCCAACCCATTCGTTGCCAATCTCCTTCAACGCCTTTCATAATGCCAAATAAATGTAACGGCTTCTATCCCTTTTGACCTTATAGCCTGACTGCAAAGCGCTTGCAGAGTATACAACACAGGCTGTTTTTCTTTTTATGCAGCAACAATATGAAAGCAGTGGTAAGGCTAATTCAGACATTGCTTAGGAAATCATAATGCCAGATGTTAATTAAATTTACCCCTACTTTACATCTTGTCTGGGTGAAAACTATTGCCCCTGAGGACAGCCTCATTCCTGCAGCACATAGGAAATAGGAAGCAAGAGGACAGGATGGCCCAGCTTGTTATTGAGTAACCCCAGACGCTGCATATAAGGTTTTATCTTTATCTGAAAAATCTCTACAAATTTCAGGATCCCCCCAGTGCTAAAAGTAGTATAATTATTATAATTACAGTGCAGCCCTGGATCAGATGATTGGGGGGAGCGGGAGGGGGGAGGGTTGTTGGAAGTTGCTGCTTTAATCGTTCGAGGGAAAATGTTTTTACAATATTTCTAAATAAATACATGAACTAAAATGACAATAATTGTACATTGAGACGTGGAAGAGAAAAAAATGAAAACAGAAAGCAGGGAGGAAAGTTACAGTGATGGAAATGAGAAGAGGCAGAATAAAGGAAAAATAATGAGAGGATTAATAGAGGGACTGATAAACTGTGTCAGTATGACTGAGCAAGTCAAAGGAGGTGACATGATTAAAGTAATAAAAGGGATGAGAGCACAACAAAATGCAGGAAAATACATTATCAGGTAAGATCATAGATACAGTAGGCCCATATTTACTAAGCGATGCTCTGTCATAAGACGCCGTATAGTCCATTTAACTGAAAGAGCTAAAGGGTATCTTCTGGTGCAGGAAGTCGTATGCTATAGCAGCACATATTAAATATGGACCATAATGCGGTGAGAGAGAGTGAAGAGAGAAAAGAGAGAGAGAGCAAGAAGAGGGAGGGGAGAGGAGAGAGAGAGAGAAGAGAGAGAGAGAGGAGAGAGTGAAGAGAGAGCGACGAGAGAGCAAAGAGAGAGAGAAAAGAGAGAGGAGAGAGAGAGAGAAGAAAGAGAAGAGAGAGGAGGGAGGAGAGAGAGACTGGGTGTATGAGTTTGGTGTGTGCATAGACCCTTTAAATGTCATGTCTTGCTCATCAAACTAATGCAATGGGATAAGGTCATATGCATTGCTGAGGGGAACTGGGACTTTATGTCCCATTGCAACGTATTTGATCCCTGGGTGGGATATCCATGCGGAGCTTATTGTCACTCTCCAGGGCTGACTGCGGCTCCACTGCCTTAAACTGATTGGCTGAGAGGAGAGGAAGGCAGCTGTTGTCCTCGCGGTGCTGTAGATTGTAATGTATTGTGGACACTAAAGCAGACGCTGGGGATTTTTAGTCAAAAACATCCCAGCTCTTTGGCACATATAGAAAAAAAAATTATTTTTACGCATATGATATGAACATATCCTGGCTATGGCATCTCATGATGCCCTCTGTAACTGTGTCACTCCCTTATAGGAACAGTACTGTAGTATAATGCACTAAGGACTGTACTGATGTAAATTGCAAGGAAACACTGAAGTCAATGAGCCAAAAACAAAGTAGAAAACATGTATTTTCACGCGTCACGTGACCGGGATATTTAAACTTTGCGGAGATACCGGCACGCCATACCTGGGCCTGTAACTTGGAAAGCAGGGGGTCCCCGGGGTGAAATGAATGCGGTTCAGCTCGGCGGAACCTCCTATCCAATACTGTGTTATTAAAATAAAATAAAAACAGTGCGATCGCCTGTAAGAGCTGTGCAGGGAGATCGCCTGTAAGAGCTATGCAGGGAGATGCAGCTTCCCTCTGTGCAGGGAGATGCAGCTTCCCTCTGTGCAGGGAGATCGCCTGTAAGAGCTATGCAGGGAGATGCAGCTTGCCTCTGTGCAGGGAGATTGCCTGTTATAGCTGTGCAGGGAGATGCAGCTCCCCTCTGTGCAGGGAGATGAAGCTTCCCTCTGTGCAGGGAGATCGCCTGTAAGAGCTGTGCAGGGAGATGCAGCTCCCCTCTGTGCAGGGAGATCGCCTGTAAGAGCTGTGCAGGGAGATGCAGCTCCTCTCTGTGCAGGGAGATCGCCTGTAAGAGCTGTGCAGGGAGATGCAGCTTGCCTCTGTGCAGGGAGATCGCCTGTAAGAGCTGTGCAGGGAGATGCAGCTCCCCTCTGTGCAGGGAGATCGCCTGTAAGAGCTGTGCAGGGAGATGCAGCTCCCCTCTGTGCAGGGAGATCGCCTGTAAGAGCTGTGCAGGGAGATGCAGCTTGCCTCTGTGCAGGGAGATCGCCTGTAAGAGCTGTGCAGGGAGATGCAGCTCCTCTCTGTGCAGCTCTTACAGACTGCAGGCAGATCGCAGGGGCAGTACTTAGAAATAGACAGAGCTAAAGACACTACAATCCAGCGAGTTGGCATTTTCCTACTTAATGGTATCTAACTGGCGATAACTCTTTCTGAATACCGTGATAACACAAACCTCAGACCGTGAGGTTGGTCAGGCCAAAACGTTGAATATAGCAGTGACTTTATCGAAGCTACTAGAATAGGCCCCTGAGTGTGAATCAGGGGTCCCTGGTTCGAATCCCGGTGTCAGCTCCTTGTGCCAGTCACTGCATCTCCCTGTGCCTCAGGCACCAAAAACATAGATTATAAACTCATCTGAGCAGGGACCTGTGTCTGTAACAATCCTATGTACAATGCTGCTTACCGTGCACTGTAACAACAGACAGAAAGCCCTATTGCTACTGTACATCCAATATGACAAATTATATAGCTACAGTAAATGCTTATCTGTTTTTCTCTTCATACTGTAAGTGAGGGTCATTTAGTTAAATTCTTAGTCCAAAGCATTTAAGAATTGAATTAAGTGTCACCTTGAGGTAGTGCTAGGGGTATGACGCCAGAAGGGAGAGCTTGTTAACAAGGTCAGGTGTCCTGGAGAGGGTCTGCACTAGACTGACCAAGAGAGGTAGACCCCCAAGTACTGCATGGGAGTCCCAGAGTACTCTAGCCATTCCAGATCACTTACCGAAGGGAGCACAGACTGGGAGGAAGGAGATACAGCAGACACTGAGAGAGTGAGCCTAGCCTGAGGTAGTGCAAACACAAGTTAGACATATGTTAGGTACACGAGGTGGTGCACAAGGCATGTTTATTGTACGGATGTGGTAGCTGCCCCGCAGAGCGGAGCTCCATGTACAATAACCCAGTTTACCGTGAGCAAGAAGTGACCGTCGGAATGGAGGATCTGCAAAGAGCAGAAGGTCCAGGATGCCGGGAAGAGGAAGGAGAACAAGCTACAGGAGAGACTCTTGTGTGTTTGCTATGGAATGGCGTGAAAGCCGTGGCTGCGCAGTGTTTGTCATGCCTATGTTCTAGGGATGATACCCCTGAGAATAGTGAGGACGACAGCCTTGCGAGATGGGAGGAACGAAATAGACTTTGTTACACACCAATTAACAAACAGCCAGACGCTACCTCAAATACAAAAAAGGACAGTGCTTGCAAAATGGCGGTTCCTGCGTTCCCGGGACACCGCGTGGGCCAGCTGCAGAAAGCCTCGCAACTCTGCAGTTTGCAAATTGTTGGCCAGGATTGGCGGCAACGAGAAAACTCCACCCACTTGGGGAGTTTGGCGCGAAAGCTGGAGCCGCGCCTTCATGGACTATGACTCACTCTGCCCCTGTGCTGGGTCTGCCTACAAAGCGGCGAGACATCCCCCTAGTTTCAATCAGGGGGAGTGGTCTAAAGTTTCACCGGATGCCGATGGAGGAAGTGGGGGGAAGGACAGCTCAACCATCCCCTGCACTTCGGTTGCGGAGAGCCATTGATCACTACAGACCGCTAGGACGAGTACTCCCGTTGGTGACCATGGCTGAACAAGCGGAAAAAGTGGAACAGAGTCCCTTGATATCAACCCACCCCTACTCGGCTCCAGGAGGCTTCCTGATTATCCGAGTAGAAGGTGTGGAGACAGTGGTCTGTCTCTGCCTGCAGTGCAGACTGCCTGGTGGAGCCGTAGGCAGTGAGGCTCGATGCCCTCACTGTAGCTTGCAGTACATGTGGCCAATGACGACTTTTGTACCAGTACAAGCTGTAGGGATGAGACATCCTACCCCAACGTTGGCAGCGGAGCTTCTGGGTGCCCTGTGGAGGGAGAGTGCAGATCCCGCGGAGCATTAACCCGGCCGGGTTCTCAAACAGGAGAAACCCAGTCATCGTAGAGGTGACCGGAAAGGAGCCCATAGACGGTCCCCTACTGGAATACCCCGACCGAACTGTAAATTGGAGTCCTCGGATGAGGAGTGTGCCAGGCTGGCAGAGGCACAGGACATGTTAGAGGAGTACCATACTACTGGTATTCCGTGGCGAGATGCCATTCCTCGTGGTGTGGAGACACGGAGCCGAGTGTCTCCAGTACCGCGCCAACCCGAGCGCCGGAGTCCCACCGCCGTGGTGACTAGTGGGTCGGAAGGAGGTCGATCCACCCCGACCCTGCGGAGCAGTAGGATAACCCCGTGCTCACCGCAGATCCCGGGAGTGGAGGTGAGCGAAGAGCGGAACCAGGGTCAAGCTGGACCGCGCAGCAGAAAGGCGTTGCCGGATATCCTCGTGGAGGAAGAGGTCTCGCTTGGGGACCCAACCCAAGATGGCGTCGCAGCACGTGCGGATCCCGAAGCAGTTCCGGACGACCTGAGCGGTATCAAGTGGGAGGCGATTGCACCTCTACGATCGAGCACTGGGAGTCGATCCCCTACGGACAGCAGACGGAGTGGGCGCTCGAATCGGAGAACGAGAGGATCCACTACCGAAGGACAGAGCGAACATTGTGGCGAACGTGAGTCTGGTGTTGCGGAGGAGCAGGCCGTAACCCTGCCGGCACCTACCGTCCAGTCCCGTCCCTCAATCCCGTCCATCCCCAGGGTTAGCCCCAAGGCCCTAGTTCAAACCCCTGTCCCTGTCACCTGTTCCTTTGGGTCTACCTCTAGTCTGGGTATGACAGGGGAGTCCCGGGGTCCTACCACAGAACGGACTGAAGCCTGGACTGGGGAACTTCTGATGATGGATCGGAGGGTGGAGGGAGGATTTCTCGACGAGGGTCGATAATTAGCGAAAGCTATAGCGCACTGAGCATTGAGGGCGGACACTGGTCACAGCGCAAGGAAAGGGTTATGCGATCTGAGGGTACTTCAGGGGTATCCTCGGGTGGGCCTGATGATGAGGAGGAGCCAATAGAACCTAACTCCGAGGAAGTACGGGAAACTAGGTGGTGGGCGCTGTTATATGAAGGTTATGTCGCCTGGCTTGACCGCACCCATTTTCTTCTAGAAAGGGAGGGGGTGGTTGATCACTGGTGGGCTCCTGGAGATTTCGACGATGAGGCATACCTTAGAGCGCTAAGGGTAAGAAGGGACCGAATACAAGGGGGTCTTATTACCCCAAAAGGATCAGAAGGGTTAGATGATCCGATGGAGTTAGATGAGCCCCTGTCATGGGTGTTGCCGGGGAAGGCTGGCCTAACTAAATTGACCAGGACGTGCCGAACTGAACGGGCTATCGCAGCCAAGTATAAGAGGTCACATGGGCTTGAATACCCCTATGTCTCCGAACCTCTAATGAGGGAAATAGAGGAGAATCGAAAGAGGTGGCTCCGAAATGATATTGAATATTACATAGTTAATAAGGGAGGAGCCATTAAAGGAGTTCAGGCTGAGCAGAGGATCTCCCAACTCATGCGGGTCTGGAAGATAGGACGCAGCGTGTATATGCACAAGGTGGTATACTGTAATGAGCGGGGATTGCCACGAGAGTATAGTGTAACCGTTCATGATGCAGCGGGGCGGGAAGTGAAGAAACCAGACCCTCGGCACTACTGTTAGGTCCGTTAACGAGTGGTCTGCCTTTTCCTTTGCTGCTTACTGCTGGTCAGTGAGCGGATGTTCTGTCATTATTATGAGGATGTGACAATGTTTAAATGCTAAGTTTGTGTGTTCTTTTTCAGTGTTTCCTGGAGCAAGGTACACCAAATTTAGGACCCAGCCGGGACGGTGGGGATTCACCAGGGGGAGTATATAGCCATGCATAATAATGGTATATAGCTTTCCTCTCTGTTGGCAGTAAGTCCTGGTAAGAACAGGTATGCCAGCAGTAGTTATGGAGGTTTTCCCTCATCCAATGGTGATGTGCCCTATGTATGAAGGGGAGTGGCTGTATGCTCTGAGTCCCTGGATAGTGACATCAGGGATGCGCCTGCCTCCTGAAGTATACTGTATAAGGCACAACACAGTTAGTTACCGTTGGTTCTAGCAGTGTTCCAGCAGCTGTGGAAAGCTGTTAGGAAGTTGTATTTTCCTGCATAAGGGATTGTAGGAACACTTTGTGACGTAACTAGCGGTCCAGGTTGACCAATCAGCCTGTCTAAGCCACTCTGTGTCCAGGGACCTGGCACAGAGAGGATCTCCCTAGGAGAAGAGGGAATCCCACTCCAATTTGGGAGGGCGTACCTGGCGAAGGGACAGCACGGAGAGATGTGCGGCTAGAGCCGGCAGCTGCATGGGGCAGTCTTCTACATCACCGTCTACAATAAAGATGACCTTGTTAACGATACCCCCACTGTGTGAGTGTGACATTAATCAGCAGTGGATGGCACCACCAAGAAGGAGTTCCTCACCAGGACCATCTCCCTGCGGAAGCACAGATCCTGATGAGGTGGAGGCGCTGCACATGATGTAAGTTGAACTCGCACCCACTACCTCAGCTACCTGTTCTGTTGAAAATCCCCTACTAACATCAAGCGGGAGACTCAGGAGTTCTGTTGCCTACAGGTGCACCACCACACACACACGTAATGGGAGTTGATTATTAAAGTACCCGGGCCAATGTGAGATTGGGGGGGGGGGGAAACCCGTTACATATGCATGAGATTACAATTCCAGTAGCACTGTTTTGACACAAAATATACACAGTGCGGTGGGTTTGAGTTCTGAGCTTGCAAGGGTTGTGTGTGTCTGTTACTGTGCACTAGATTGTAATTGTGAAGCGCCTTGAGTCCCATTGAGAACAAAACGCTATTGAAATGAACAGTTATTATTATTATTTAGGAATCAGACAGCAGTAAGTGACATACCAGAAATCCTTTAGGTAAGCTGGGTGCATTGCTCGGACATCTGCCATTCCTTTTTGGAGGTATTCTTTTTCCTAGAAGGAAAACATTGTTCTTTTAATTGTACGGGTGCAGTATATGAAAGTTGCATTTGTTGTAGGTTGTGATACATTTTAGGGGACCAACACGAGTGTTCTTCATACATGAAATTACAGTGGACAGAACTTTTAAAAACCTCTTTCGTTTAATTTTCAAGTACCCTTGAACCCAATAGTTTTATTCTACACTTGAAGAAAAGAACGGTGCCGTTTCTAAAGCTTTGTACACAATCATTTAAATCTATTAAGAGCTCTAATGTTAGTCCCCTAAAATGTAACTTCCTGGTTGTTAAATATCTCGCACATGGGCCAATAGGAAGCCACCATAGTGCGCGCCTAGCCGGGGCTACCAACGGCATGAACGGAGGTAAGTACCTCGGAAAGCAGGGTGTCCTAGAGTGGAAATTAATGAGGTTCAGCTTCGGAGAACCCCTGATTCATATATATCTATAAGATTATTTACATGAGAAACATTCCCTACCTCCGGCCACATCGGATGACAAAATGTCAGATCTTTCTCTAGTTCTTTCCTTCTCCAGTCTTTCCATTGCTGAATTTTTTTCTTTGACTGATATATTTCTTTAAATTCCTCTACAATCTGATACACGGTGAGGCCCAATGCTATTATAATCACAACGATTCTCCAGCTGTCCTACGGTTATTAAAAAACAAAAAAGAAATGAGGTGCATGAATCTTTCAGTAAACGGAATCAAGAAGATTATGAGATCTATTTATCAAAGTCTTCCAGCTCCAAAACTGGAGCAAACATGCAAAGCACCATCGGATAACAGACCATCGGATTGCAGGTCCCATGTTAATCCGCTGCAGTGAGCATCAGATACGCGGTTCCGACATTGGAAAACGGACTGTCGGATACCCAGAACCACACACACATACATATATATATATATATATATATATATATATATATATATATATATAATATATATATATATATATATATATATATAACATAGCAATGGAACAATAGGCACTCTGTAATAACAGTCACTGATAAGGGTGCAGATCCTATAATGAAGAATAAGCAATACAATACCGTTTTTGAAGACGAAATCAACAAGCAGCACTCCAGAATTGATCAAAAAAGTGTATTGAAAGAAGAGACACAAGACCGACGTTTCGGTCCACAAGTGCGACCGTTCTCATATACATATATATATGTCCAACATAATCACCTGAATCTTTTGATATGACTCACGTGTGTCTAAGTATTAGAGAAAGAAAGTTATGAGTGTGTTTATATATTAAGGAAGAAAACTTAAACGTCTTTTTTTTCTGTCGCAAAACTGATAACCTAGCAGCTGATGTACGACAGGGGTGGGCTTATGTTGTTTCAATGGGGACAAATAGTACATAGGTGTTAGCAAGGTATTGTGAAATCAGAATTCATCAGAGGTCCAACAATGAGCAGCCACTTCACCTTTTGTTTCAACATTGTCCCTTATTCCCTGTAGAGTGTAAGCTCTCAGTACCAGGGCCCCCATTACCTCTTTGTGTCTGTGTGCGCTTGTTTGCTCTTATTTGGTATGTCATTCTGTTTATGTAAAATACACAACTCTGTGCCCCCTCTTTGTACCGTGCTGCGGAATATGTCATTGCTTTACAAATAAGCGATAATAATAAATTAAGGCTGCAATCTTTTCTAACGTCTGCATGGCATAAAAGCAGTATGTATTTCTTATTGTGTTCTCTACATAGACATCGAAATATAGTCAACATTTACGGCTACGGAGCAACCTTTTCAAGTTGTGACATGACTGAGTGCCTTCACTGTGTCTTCGGTGAGTGTTGCTAAGTGGAGTGAACCTCTTCTGTGTCCCAGTGTTCAGTCGTATCTAGGAATCTCATGACATACTTCTGGAAACTTGTAAGGTTGTTCCTCTGATCTTGATAGTGATGCTGCGATTCCCAGTGCAGTCCAAGACACGATGAAGAGAAGATTTATGGAAAGCATTATGGCGATATTCTTCCTGAAACAGAATAAAACACAAGGCCTGGATTACATCTGATAAAGTTGAAAGACAAGCGTGCCCTTCGGCTGGATCAACCAGGCTAATGAAAATGTTCAAAGGTTTACCTGCCAAAAGATTTCCATTTCATGTCAATTAACTTCTGGATAACAGGGTGCATGATAATGTCCAGCTGGCGAGACTGCACAATCACTTCAAGCTAAATCGGAACGTGGTAAAGAAAAAATAATAATCGTGGTTACGTTACAGTCCTGAAAAGCATTTTATATCCATGTCTCTCAGGCACAATCCAAGATCCACATGTCTCTTCAAGAGTATAAGTTACACTATATTCATTATGAAAAAATAAACATTAAGGGAACATCACAGTACAGTATGTATTTTTCTACAGTGTGAGAAAAGCTTTGTGACAGAGGTCCTTACTAAATAGGTCGTCGTTTCTGTACTGGAGAAATGTCCAGCTCCATTCCTTTTGAAGTCTCTCAATCCATGACACTGCGCTCCTGTCTTTAGCATCAAATCACAACTTTGCAAGGGGGTTCATTAATGACGTGTTTTAAAATGCTAGAAGAGACGCGGCTTTCCCTTTGGAGTAGGGGGAAATGTGGCTTTAGAAATGGTTAGTTCTCTGTAAACCGGAGTTTTGCCATACTGCAATTCATGGGCAAAAACACATTAATCTTCAGTCTGGTTTAACAGCGCTGCAAAAATAAGTCTGCCATAGCAATGGCTCTATACCATTATTCATTCAAGTGCAGCTATAAGCACAGGGGTGGGCAACTCCAGTCCCGATGGGCCACCACCAGGTCAGGTTTTCAGGATATCCCTGCTTCAGCACAGGTGGCTCAATCAGTGGTTCAGTCTTTGACTGAGCCACCTGTGCTGAAGCAGGGATATCCTGAAAACCTCACCTGGTGGTGGCCCTTTTCAGGATATCCCTGCTTCAGCACAGGTGACTCAGTCAAAGACTGAACCACTGATTGAGCCACCTGTGCTGAAGCAGGGATATCCTGAAAACCTGATCTGTTAGTGGCCCTTGAGGCCTGGGGTTGCCCACCCCTGCTCTACACTATTAATTGTAATTGATTGACCTCTATGTTAAAAGATACAGGATTACAAAGAGAATACCCTATTCACTAATTAATTTGCTCTGTCATGTCTTAAGGAGATGGAGAACCCACTCGTAAAGTTGCTTACTGTTACTCATCACTATTTTCCAGGTAGCCGTCTCTCCTGTTGACTCAACAAAAATGTAATGTTGAAAAATCTGAGAATCTGAAGAAGATCAAATAATGTGACCAAGGAAATATTAAAGGGGCTTTTTATAAATAAGCAAAGAGTGCAGCTGGCTTTCCTAAACAGATTTAGCCATAACGTACCTAAATGACAAGTTACACTAAAATATTTAAAATGCAGAATGCATGTCTCTCCTCCATCCTTTTCTGGTACAGTAGAGTTTGTATAAAATATTAAAATATCATATTTTTCCATTATTAGCATTGACGTTGCTTTACAACCGATTACACAGTAAACTTGTATTTGTCATTTTTATAACAAATTTGGGGGAGGGGTGGGGGCTCTAATTGTATACTAGGCTAATTGGCTAATACCAGCATTGGAAGACCTCCATGAAAAATTATTTATTTGTATACTTGTTGGACTAAAGTCCAACTCTATTCAGTTACTGCGTTCATTCCTTTTTAATGAAAATGCAAGTACTGCTTTAATAAAGAGAAAATCCAAGCAGGCGATTTATTCTTTTAACATAAGAATAAAGCAGGGGGTCTCAGGACATCAACCCCATTCATTTCAGCTCTGGGGCTCCCCTGCTTCCGGAGATACATACCTCCGTAGGAGATGCCAGTAGCCGCTCCGCTAGCGGGGTTCATGTAATAGCGGCGTTTCTAAGGTTCCGCGCCCCGCGGGCCAATAGGAAGCCATGACGTCATAATTTTCGGCTTCCTATTGGCCCGCATGACGCGGGAGATTTAAACTTTGCAGAAATACCAGCACCCTTTTTGGAGGTCGGTATTTCAGTATGCAAGGGGTTCCATGAGCTCAAATTAATAGGGTTCAGCCCCTGAGATACCCCGATTCAAACCTATGTTTAAAAAAACCCAGTAATAATAAAAAAAAGCACGAATTGCTCCTTTAAACATTGCACTTTTGCTGTATGATAATGGAAAGTAGGACTTGGATATTTACAAACTGGTGTATGTTTTGGGGTTATGCCAGTTCAGGAGGTAAACTACACTGTACCGCAGGAGAGAAGTCCCCTGTGAGTCTCGTGACACTGAAACGGTCTCGCTAATGAAAACATTTTCCCACAAAGTTGCTTCTAATTAGAAAACTTTTGTAAAGGAAGTGATCTGATTTCAGTGGCCTACATTAAGTAGAAAGGACGGTTTGGTGATTGCGGCCTTTTGCTGCCGTCAAGCAGAGTAGATTGATCTTTTTTTTTTTAACCTCTTCTGCACCCGAATGTTCTGCGTGGCTTATTAAATAACACGATAATTTGCCCATATACTGTAGTTTACCAAGCACCACTTTCTATTCAAAATGCCCACGACCCTGCCACTGTTTGTCCTGGATGACTTTGTTTGGTGTAACATTGAATGGATGGGTAAAGTATAACTATTTTATGGGTGGGTAAACTATAACTGCTGTTGGGGGTTGGAGGACCTTTTAAAATCCTCAGTGTAACACATTTAGCCCTATCAAAAAAGGTGGTTAAAAACAGATAACAAGGTAAACTAGATCAGAGTCATGAGTGTGCCAGTCGTCTCGCATGTTCTGGGTAAGTACAGATCATTGTATTTTCTGTTCAGTATCTGGTGGCCATAGGAAGAGTTCCATGGAGCTCCTCATACTGCATCTCCCGCCTTACACCGGGATTTTGCCCCACCGTGAGCCGCTGAGACATTTTGGTACAGTAGGATTTTAGAGATGCTGATTATCAGAGCCTCTATATCCAATAGCACCAAGATACCTTAGGGCCTTTCTATACTGTGTGTGGCATCCATACATCAACGTTGCACAGCTAAAAATAACGCATTTTATATCGCCTCCGATGAAAATATCTGAACTGGCATCAAAATGACTAAATATCGCATATTAAGTCATGTTAAAGACATAAATTTACCGAAACCACGGTAGCGCCAAAGAATACTGGATTTTTTATCACCTGCTCCAGGCTGGCATTAGTTCTATCTTGCAATGTGTTGGCCATTATATACATACAGGTAGGCAAGATATCCTAAACTAACATGATAATAATAAAACACATTACAGTACATATTAACCCTTGTCATGGATTCCCATGACTAGCTCACCACTAAGGCTAAGGCCCCGCTCCCTCAGTCAGCACGCCCACACGGCAGACAGGCGGGGCGCTGACAGACACAGACCGCGATATGCAGTCTGTAGGGAGCCGGAGCGGGAGGGGGGCGGGAGTGGGAGGGGGGGGCATGGTTTGAGCGGAGGGACCCGCTACTCCCCCCCTCCCTCCACGGGCTCGGGCTGCAGGAGGGAGCTGCTGCGGGCTGCTGTAAAAGGTAAGCAGCTCCCTCCCCCTTCTGCCACAAATGAGAGACACGAGAGACACAAACGACACACAAACGACACACACACACACACACACCTCTCTCTTGTGTAGGAAGCTGCCTGATGACAGCTCCCGCTCCCTCCGCTGATTGGCTCATCAGCGCACCACGTGATGCGTCACCGCTCGGGATCACAATTTTCTTGAATCCCCTGGCGGCTGACGCATCACAGTGCGTAGTGAGCCAGCAGCGAGGGGGGACTGGGACCTGCTCGGGAGGATTCCCCTGCTGGTGGGGAACGCTCACGCGGCCGCCCGCGCCGCCGGGCGCAGCGGGTCCCAGCCCTAAGGCCATTAGTCAAGAGGGATGTGGGTGATGGGGTTAGTTTCCCCAGGGAGGGTGATAAGGCTCCCTGGAGAGGGGGGGGTATGTAGTAGGAGTTATTTTATTTGTGTGTTAACCCCTTTGATGGCTGTGATATACTTGGTAGCCACAGGCATCAAAAGGATTAATGTAATTTCTACCATAAGGTTCTGTAATAGTAGATATTACAGAGGCCTATAGGTAGAAATATTAGGCATGCAATCGCAATAATGGAATTAAAGCTGCAGTTCAGTCTTTTTTTTATTTATTTTTACTTCAATAGTTTTATGTGGGCAATCTCTAATTACCTAAAGAACTGTATAGCTGCCAGTCAATTCGTTCTCCGTGTATTGATAGGTCGAAATTTGGTGACATAATTAGTGAAGGGATCTGTTTATATTCTGCTTGTCTGTCAGTGGAAGCTCATGAATATTCATGAGCAGTCCTACACTGACAAGTGCTAGAGGGAGGGCAGGGCTGACAAAGGGGTGTGCCAGGGCTTGTGACAGGACATGAAGGGGCAGTGCCTTAGCAAATGGCTGTTAAAATAGAATACAAGAAAATTGGTCTTTCAAAGTTGTTTTTTTTAAAAACAGAAAATGCTAAAAGTATTTTTTCTTACTACAGAACTGATTTATTAAAAAAAACACACATGCAGGATATTGACTGAACTGCAGCTTTAATGCATTATTTCCTGCATCGCATCAAGTAAAAAAATATTGCACCTGGTAAATTATTACCGCAATTGTGATGACTTTGGTCATAAAATTGTGGGAAAAAAGTGATACATTTTTTTTAACGATATTAACTATTAATTAAACTGAGTTTCATGTATCTAGGCCTCCATTGGAAATGTGCTGGCTTCTATAAGTGACACTCTTTTGACGTTTACAGAGCCTACTCATTAAACTACAAACTGTGCCATGGCAATTCCCATGAAAACGGAATAAAATGTTTGCAATGTTCATGACAACTTATCTATTATAGAAATATCACTAGGAAAAATATCTGATTTGCCTGCATTTTCCGCATCAATTGGGTTAAATGTGATGCAATCTGTTTCTTGCCCAGTGGACACGGCTGGGGTGTTTGAAAATACTTAACCTATCCCTGTGTTCAAGTCACGGTAAGAATCAAATAGTTGCAATAGTTGCATATATGATGCCTATTTCAGCATATATCATGCATATGTTTGCATGTATAATTCCTGTATGATGTTTGCATGTACAATTCCTCTTTGAAAACAAATTGCACTGAGTTGAATAGGTATATATTTTTTTTATATACTGTACACTGTATAAGTAAGAAGAGAGAGACATTACTATAATTACCTCTGTCTCTCTCAAGCATTCCGTGTGAAATACAATCTAGGAGCTTATTGAATCGCATGTGAATACCTAATTTTGCCAGATTTCTTCATTTGCGCAGAACTGCACAGCTGGAATCCATGACTTCTAAATATAGTAAAAATGCTTCAATGGAATTTCAACTTTGTTTAAATACACATTTGATGTAAAATAAATGGGGTACTTAAAATGTTCTACAGTAGACTAAAAAGGTATTATATTACATTGTAAGTATAGTACATTGTCATCCAAAAAAAAGTAATGACAGAATCGCGTTAAAACTTCAAATATAAGAAGATGCTTTCTAAATTAAATAAAAACGGTGAGTTCTACATTTGCATGTCGAATAGGTATACTGTATGTAATAAAACAAAAAACCAGAGCAACATCCAATGTGACAAAAATACACAGTGAAATACCTATATATCTCTTGAAAAAAGGGTCATTTAGTTAATCCTTTGGCCAAAGCGTATAAGCCTGCGAGCCACTTTCAAGGCATGACCATAATATCGCAGGTCCCAACACTGTATGTAATGGTTTTAAACTTATCCCTTTGTTAGGGCAAGACGGCTGGCTTGTGCTCCCTCCCGCCCTTCTTAGGACATTATTTTATATCAGTGGTTAGTCATGTAATTAATGAAAGACTTTGATTGGGCTTAAACTCTTGACCTTTTTTTTCTTTGGACATCATCTCTTCCAGCCATTTTATAAATACGCCCAATTAATTCCCTCACCATTATTGATTAACACGTCATTAAGTTGTCTCTATATTGCAAGATTTTAGGGGTCATGTCCCGAAGGGGCCTTGAATTCTCATTGTTACGTTTCTCAGTGGTACTTACTGGAGATTTAGCTTGAGTTCCAAGGAAATCTAGTTTGAAAACAAAGAAAACATTAATGAGAAAAAGCTATGTTGGATGTTATGATGATACTATGATTGCACATTCTTGCTACAGCAGAAAATGCCTTTTAGATTTGCCTTTTGTGAACATTACAATAACAAGAAACAGATCTTCACATCACCCAGTATTCCCCGGGTTACAACAGATTGAGTAGATGTTTCTGGTGGCAATAAGTTTGCTCAGTGCATATTTTATTTATTTATAAAATATTTTACCAGGAAGTAATACATTGAGAGTTACCTCTCGTTTTCAAGTATGTCCTGGGCACAGAGTTAAGACAAATAATACATGGTTACAAATACAGTTACATAAATGAACAGGGTATACATTATATACAAGACATTGCATGCACAGTTAAAGAAAATATATATTATGGGCGTATGAAACAGTTACAGACCAGATTAAAATGTGAGACAGCCTTAGATTTGAAAGAACTTAAACTGGTGATGGATGTGAGAGTCTCTGGTAGGTTGTTCCAGTTTTGGGGTGCACGGTAAGAGAAGGAGGAACGGCCTGATACTTTGTTGAGCCATGGGACCATGAACAGTCTTTTGGAGTCTGATCTCAGGTGATAAGTGCTGCATGTGGTAGGGGGGAGGAGCTTGTTTAGGATAGCTGGGTAGCTTGCCCAGAAAGTATTTGAAGGCAAGACAGGAAAGGTGAACTTTGCGCCTAGACTCTAGTGATGACCAATCTAGTTCTTTGAGCATTTCGCAGTGATGTGTGCTGTAGTTGCATTGGAGAACAAAACGACAAATTGAATTGTAGAGGGTGTCAAGTTTGCTAAGGTGGGTTTGAGGTGCCGAGCCATATACTATGTCTCCATAGTCAATATTTGGCATTAGCATCTGCTGTGCGATACGCTTTCTGACCAGGAGACTTAGGGAGGATTTGTTCCTGTAAAGTAACCCTAGTTTGGCATAGGTCTTGTTTTTCAGGGTATCAATGTGCATTGCGAATGTTAAGTGGGAGACAAACCATAAGCCCAGGTATTTAAAACTAGTGACAGGGGTTAGGGTGGTGTTAGAGTTGGTTCTAATCAGGAGCTCAGTCGCTGGAAGCTTTAAAAATGTAGTCTTGGTCCCAAATACCATTGTTACAGTCTTGTCAGTGTTTAAAAACAGTTTGTTTTGGAAAATCCAGTTTTCGAGTCTCAAAAAGTCAGACTGAAGTATGTGTTGGAGGTCAGAGAGGCTATGGCTGTGTGCATATAGGATTGTTCCATCTGCATATATGTGTATTGAGGCTTTCTTACAAGCTGTGGGAAGATTATTAATGAACACTGAGAAGAGTAGGGGCCCCAGAACAGAGCCTTGCGGGACACCACAGGTGATATCCAGGGGGTTGGAGTTAGAGCCTGAGGTGGACACATGTTGGGATCTACCTGATAGGTAGGACTGAAACCAGTTTAAAGCATGCTTCCCTATTTCAGAGCTCTGGAGTGTATTAAGCAGGATAGAATGATCAACTGTATCAAAAGCCTTGGCAAAATCTAGGAATACTGCACCAGTGAGTTGTCCCCGTTCCATTCCACACTGGATTTCATTGCAAACTTTTAGCTGGGTAGTTACAGTGGAGTGTTTAAGACGAAACCCAGATTGGAATTGGCTAGGGAAATTTGTCTTGGTATAGTAATCGCTTAATTGGGAGTGGACACATTTTTCCATGACTTTGGATAGAATTGGGAGAAGTGAGATTGGCCTGTAGTTTGAGACAGTGTTTTTGTCCATACTTTTGAAGATTGGGACAACTCTGGCAGTTTTCCAGGTCTTAGGGATATGGCCTGCAGACAGGATAGAGTTGACTATGGAAGCAATTGGTTTGGCAATGGCTGGGGCACCAAGTTGTAGGCACCTAGATTGTAGTAAGTCAGGTCCGCATTGGCTGCTTAGTTTTAGTTTGAGGAGCGCTTGTGTAATCTCCTCTTCAGATACTGGGCCAAATTGAAAGTTGTGGGCAGTGTTGGGAGGGGCTGGGGCTACGTGGGTACTCGCAGGATGAGATTCAGGTTTGTGGTTTGGGCTGCGTTCCGCTAATAAGTTAGTGGCACACCCCACAATGTAATCATTGAATGCATTTGCAATGTCAGTGGGGTTTGTCAGAGTAATATCTCCCTTAGTGATATTACTTGGTTGTTGATGGTTAGGAGGCTGGAATGTATTGTTGATAACCTTCCAGAAGTTAGCTGGGTTTGATGTATTTTGGTGGAGATTGTCAGAGTAATATTGTGCTTTTGCGTGCCTTGTTTGCCTTGTGATGAACAAAGGAACAAAGGGCACTGCGGATTTAAGCAAATTAAACTCATTTATTGAGCCAACACGACGTTTCGACCTTAGTGGTCTTTTTCAAGTGACAATGGCATAAATACATTCCTCAATGATAACATATAAATAGTGCCCCAAATCCCCACAATGCAACCTGTCCAATTGTTTGCCTTGTGCACATGTTCCGCAGGCATCTGCGGGACATCAGTGCTACCTTGATGCAGCAACACATTCTATACACACCTTCTTTATATACACCATTGTTTTCACAGGATCTATTGCAAAGGCCCCCCACAGCTGAACCATGCTATTTCTATCTCTGGGAACCTCTTGGTCCCCAAAGGGGGATTTCACACAAAGCTGACTAGGATATAGCCGAGGGCGGCAATTTTTCTGAGAGGCATTTATTTTTGTGTGTGTTGAGTGGGGGGTCTTGCTTTCTCCGGAGCAGCCTCCCTCCTGCAGCTTTGCGCTGTCATGGCGACCGTACGTCAAATTATGCCACCACGTCACATGACGATTCGTTACCATGATAACGCGGCATCACATGCCGCTGTGATGTCATGACACTGCTATGTTGCGGAGGAGGGCTGTCCTATGGGCGGCAAAAAGGTAAGTCCGCCGCTGCCAGTCCCTGAGATATAGTTGTAGCAGACGTTAATTCTCCCGTTAACCGAACATATTATGTCAAAAGGCGTTTCATATTGTGTGCATTAAGGAAATGATGCACACAATTTTTTTTTCAATGATGTTACATTAATGTTTGAGACAAATATCGCTGGGCATTGGCGCAATGCATTGCGTTCTGCTCAAGGATATCTTCTCTCTACCCCTTTTGTATCTAAAGCCCTCTCCCGCCTTAACCCTTTTCACTGACTGCCCCACACCTCTGGAATTCCCTTCCCCTCAGTACCCGACTAGCACCCTCTCTATCCACCTTTAAGACCCATCTTAAAACCCACCTCCTTAACGAAACATATAAGTAGCTCCGTGGCTGATACTATACACCTCATACATAAAGCTTGGCCCCCTGCAGACGCACTTACCAGAACTCCCTCCTACTGTCTCTGTACGTTCTTCCTACCTACCAATTAGACTGTAAGCTCATCGGGGCAGGGACTCCTCTTCCTAAATGTTACTTTTATGTCTGAAAGCACTTCTTCTCTTTGTGTTATTTATATTATTTGTTATTTATATTATTATGCCACGTGTATTACTGCTGTGAAGCACTATGTACATTAGTGGCGCTATATAAATAAAGATATACGTACAAACATTGTGTTAACGGAAGCAGTAACGTCTGCCCCATCTGCATTTCTGATCCCTTTTGGGAAATCAATATGACTGCCATCCAAGCCTTACTCCCACGGGCCAGCAGGAAGCAGCAATATCATCATAGGATGACTTGGCAGCTTCCTATTGGATGACTCTGGCAGCTATCTTTCATTTTACTTTCAATGTAAATATCTTGGGGACCAGCACTGATCAGCTCAAGGGGAATCCCCAGTTCAGATTCTATGAAAATGATGAATTCCATAAATGAGGAATTGCTTTAAATGCAGCAGATTTCACAGGAGTCAGAGAAATCCACTTGATGATATTCACAGCATAAAAAAAATGATAATTATTACAGGAAGATCCATATAGACCAAATAAAATATTTAATGGGCTGCACAAAACAACGTAAGCTGAGCTTTGCTAAATAGATCTTGCAGTATCATAAATGGCAGGACAAAAAAAGGTGACTGCCTTAGAACTGCTGTGAAGAAATGGAGAAACATTTTCATTTAGATTTTTATTCCGTGTCTTTCCTACTTTTTTCATATTTTGGTGTAACGTTTGAATAAAGGTGCATCAGAGATTTCTCATCTTTAGCCCTCTGGGGGTAAGACACTTCAGAATGAAATCTATCGTCACATACAGCAGGGGGTGCTCAACTCCAGTCCTGAAGCCCCCCAACAGGTCAGGTTTGCAGCTATACAGCAGTATACAGCTATAACATATCCCAGGTGGCTCAATCAGTCCCTGCTTCAGCAAAGGTGGCACGATCAGAGACTCAATCTTTGACTGAGCCACTTTTGATGAAGCTGGGCTATTCTGAAAACCTGAGCTGTTTGGGGGGGGGGGCTTGCAGACTGGAGTTGAGCACCCCCTGACATAGTGTACAGTCCCACGAGATCATATAGCAGTTTTCCCATTATTCCTGTCAGTAAGTGTGAATCTTGTGCAATAACGTTCCTGTGTTACATCAAGTATTACATCAAGTGTGAATACTACATTCCTACTGTAAGTGCGCATTTGGAGAAAAGTACTGAAACACAAGTATAAACTATAACAGGTATGATATCTGACTATTTCCGCCTTCAATGGCAGAGGGGCTCATTCATTTGCTATGCACTTGAGCCTCTGAGAGTGCTTAATATTTTTCTTGACTATCAGAACTACAGATGTGCACATTTTTGTGCCTAAGTTGGGGAACTGGTGAAATTTGCCGTTTTTGTCCAACTTACACAAATCAAACTAAAACGTTTGCCAAGTAAAAATCTTCACAGTCGGAAATTTGACAGAATGAGAGAGATAGCCATGAGCACATCTGAGGAGCCTGGGAAATATACTTTTTAAAATGATTGGAATATAATTTGATTATTGAAATTAGAATATTTCCCAGGTGTGCTCACAGGTATCTCTCCCCGTGTTGTATAGATTAGTGTTTTGTGAGGTATAAAGGTCAATGGGCTCTCTGCCAAATAAGTCTCCTCTTTCTCTCACTCTAACCTATATTTCAGAATATACACAGTATTCTTCTCTTATGAAATTTGTTGGAAAAGTCATTTGAGTTCTCACTTTTGACAGAAATTTCTTTGTAGCATTTTCAAATATTTAGAAAGTTTGAGTAAAACATACTGTAAACAAAGTGAATTTGGACAAAACCACAGATCTCTAATCAGAACAAATACCTTTTGCTTATTGGTTTATGCAGAGCCAGCTACTTTATACTAATATGCTGTATATGGTATGTTAATACAGTATGGGTACAATGTTAAGCTTAACCTGAGGTCTGTGGTTCCAAGCGATTCAGGAAGAAGTGCTGTTTTCTATTCGCCCGATCTTTAACGTGCAATTGATCCAGCGCTAGGAAGGCCTATAGTACATGTGTATGACAAAGAGAGAGAAACAAATGAGTATTTATTCATATTTACATCATAACATTTAATAACACAATAATCACATGAATATTTTTTTCATATATAAAGACAATGTTGATAATGCCTTTATAATTAGTGATGGCGCTAAATAATGAGGATGTCATTTTTATGCACAAGGACTTGGATAGACTGGAAGCTCAGGCAGATAACCTAATCTACTAACATGGGATTCGGAAGGATGAAATAATGTCATTTATAGTAATATCTCATTATAGATGAGTGAGGAAATGGGAGATAATGGGCCATATTTACTAAACAATGCTAAGCTTTGCACGACAGTATACAGATCATTTACTCAATTAAGAAAGCTTTCTCCATTGCCTCCAAATGTACTTTTTACGGAAACAACATATTTCTTGCCAGTATGGGAATATTAGTTCAACTGGCTACAAAGGATTAACAATGTGTGTAGGTCACCTTGACCAGCGTATGTTCTGTATTGACCTTAGCAACGTTAACATTTGTGTATGCCGCTGTGTACACCACAAGTTCAACAACATTATACAAAATAGCCACGCAGAGGAATATCTGGCATAGCACGTGTACAAGCTCCTGCCTATGTCAACATGTTAATATCAACAAGTTATTTGAAAAGGCCCAAATCAAGCGGTCGGCACGTCCTGGAGGCTCACACTGTACAACAGGTCTATTGCCATCATTTTATGTTGTGCAGCTTAAATAAAGAAGTTTATTAACTGGCAAAGGACTGACAAGTTCTCGTAGGACATGCAGTAAGAACAGCACAGGAGTGGAGACTAATACAAACACAGGTAACACAAGGTGTCAGAACTGTAAAAATAAACCAAGAATCTAAAGGGGTCTCCGGACTCCAAGCAGGTGGCAAAACTGGACTAAGTGGAAGAAGTGGTTTCATTGTGCCATACATTCCTAGGTTTCTATGCATAAACTATAATAATAATAATAATAATAATAATAATAATTGCAGCTTAAAAGCCGTGGTGAGTTCCCCTGAACGTTATGAAGCTCTGCAAGCCATGGGGTCCTTACGATGTTGAGGGAATATCATGCTATTAATGCTCATTTTCCATGGGGAGATCCCTCTCTTCTCTGTATCGGAACATAAAGCTCTACACTTTATGGCACAGGGGGTGGTCGCAGCACACAAGTCTTCCGGCAGTGAAATGGTTAATTAATTTGCTGCCGGAACGGCCTTATATGCGTTACAAAGTAGACCGGGTGCAAAATATGGACTTATTGATGCCAAAGCATGACACAAGTGCATTTTCAACACTGGCACGGGAGGCACAAAATCACCATCATCAATAATTAGGTAATCAATGAGAAATAAGATAGCTGTGAGCACAGAAGATGAATCAGGGAATTATTCTTCTATTCCATGAATAAAAACAATGAATGTCCCAACCTGGGTTGGGGTTATTCCTTAAACTGCAATAGTGTCTCAGTGGGAATTTCCGTGCCATAATTCTCCCAATTGGCACCAGAACAGTTTAAATGAATAACCCCCACTGAATCTCTGACTTACAATTTTTAGCTGGCAATGCATTGAATCTCTTACTGCCAGAAGTGTCCAGGACTCTGATCCAAATGTGTTGTATTTATTTGTCAATGTTTGTTAAAAGAAAAAAAAGAAAAACAACACATGTCATGTCTTTAAATAAGTGGTGGCAATGAAATAATACTGAAGTTTAAGCTTGGTAACTGATCCTTTAAACGTGTTATTCATGAATTCCATCCTATATAGCAATCATGATGGCAATATCTATTCTTAGATTACTTTTGGATATCACAAGTCGTGGTCATAACGTCCCCCTGGTGTTGATACCGCAGTTGGTACGCTGCTAGGATCGCTAATCCTCCTATAAGGGGGCTGATCAGCAGAATTTCCATAAGGCCAAAAGGGTTCATAAAAATATAAAGAGCAAAACGATGTGACTTACAACAGGTGGCATATTCACAACCATCAGAGTCAAACACGACAATCCTGTGTCGTCTTGAACACTTGCATCATACTTGAGATTTAATAGCGTGCGGGCAGCTTCACTGCGATCTGTATGAAAGAACCAGCAAATATCACAAGTAAATTAATAATACACTGCATAGATGAAGAGAGAGAGAGACTAGAAAGAAATCAACATATATATGTTTACCGTACAGTATGTATATAATTGTTCATATGGCTAATATAAGTTCAGATTAACTGGGTCTGTATTGTTTTGGTTCCCTAGTATCACCCCCATAAAAAATAAAATATTAAAATATGCGTATGTTCATTACAATGTGGCTTTTAGAACAGCAGGCACACTCCATATTATGTTATAAACCCCATCTAATATTGTTCCACTGTTTCATTTTGATCCTAACAGCTAATGTTCGTTGATAAAGGATAGTCAGAATGGAACGATAAAGGATAATCAGAATGGAACGATAAAGGATAGTCAGAACGGAACGATAAAGGATTCAATTTGTAATAACAAATCTACGTAAGTACCAGCACTCACTGTCTAATAGCTAAATGATGAAAACAGTTGTAATGCAGAAAATACATTTAATAATTAAACAAACCAGAAATAAATCAAATATGTTTGCAGAAATCAGTATCACAAATGGGCATGTCACAAAGTGAGGGGTGGGAGGGGGGGGGGGAAGGGGAAAAAACATGAAACACAAGGAATATACACAAAAAACGGAGAACGGAAAGTATGCTAGGGGGGCGACGTTTCGAGGGACTACCTCTTCATCTGGCCCATTCCCCCTGGCAATAAAAGATTAATGGGAATAGCAAAAGAAAACAGTAATCAAACCCTGTGGCTCTGCTCCTTGTGCTCAGGGTTTGATTACTGTTTTCTTTTGCTATTCCCATTAACCTTTTATTGACTGTTGTGGACTCCTGGTGCTTTTTTGCAAGCTGCTTTTTTGCAAGCTGTGTTCAGCCTTTACTGTACTATTGCCAACAGTGTCTTGTGGTACTTGTACTACTGGCATTGACTTTAGTGGATTCGTGCTGCCCTGCTATTAGCTGTATTTAGCCTACATTGTATGTTTGCTATCTATTTTCAGGGGTGTCTGATTTGACCAGTTATAGGGGAAGGGAGGCTTAGGGAAGTACCTCTGGGACCTTTTGGACCAGGGGGAATGGGCCAGATGAAGAGGTAGTCCCTCGAAACGTCGCCCCCCTAGCATACTTTCCGTTCTCCGTTTTTTGTGTATATTCCTTGTGTTTCATGTTTTTTCCCCTTTTCCTTCCCCCCCCCCCACCCCTCACTTTGTGACATGCCCATTTGTGATACTGATTTCTGCAAACACATTTGATTTATTTCTGGTTTGTTTTATTATTAAATGTATTTTCTGCATTACAACTGTTTTCATCATTTAGCTATTAGACAGTGAGTGTTGGTACTTACGTAGATTTGTTAGTACTATACAGGGGAATAAGGGTCCCCTTTTGTTCCGTGCACCCTGCAATTGCATACATTTAACACTATCAGAGTGCTGTCTATCGTCCCCTTTCACCCATTCAATTTGTAATGTAGCAAGGAGAGTCCCTGCAGTTCTTGAAGATTCCTTATTATTGGGTTATTGTAGGAAGTTCCAGCACAGTCATGGGGAACCCCACAGCTCTTTATATTCGAGTTGACAATTAGGATCTAATCAGTGGTGATGCTAACTTTTAAGAAGCTCTTAAATATAATTATGTTTGGGGTGCGTTGCCCTTAACTCTTAATTTAAAATCAATTTATGAGATTATGAACAACAGTACTTACTTCTACAACCACTTTGGTCTACATGAATCAATAAAAATGCACCATACCAGATCATGAAGCGGGTGGAAAACCTAAATTGGGAGCCATCTCACATTGTTCACACTCAGCTTCCAGTTACTCCTCACTATACTCACAACTTGCTTTCCTTCAGTGTTTGCAATTCAGCTTAAAATCTAAACGTGCTTCACCATCACCCTCCACTTACCCAAACAACCTTATCACAATTTATAATGATCAGTTCCTCCTCACTAGACCAATATTCTCCTCCTGTACACCGACAGTGAACGTGCTCCAACCCCCAACTCTGACTTTCATGCTTTCTACACTTCTGCGCTTAATCCACTAATTGGCTCTGGAGGAAGTCGCTCACTCTCACTCTGCTCCCTTTCTTGCCAAACAGAGCTACTTCTGTAATAAACGCATATATCTGCCCCACGCCACCTTTCCATGTTCTTTAACTCCCTTCGTCACCCTTCCTCTAGAACATGCTTCCTCAAAGGCAAGGTGGGAGCTACTGTATATGCAGACAAATCCTCCATATCCCTCACACATCTCTCTTTCCTGGTTTTTCTCCTTCTACCTTTGACTCCTATTCTCCAGTTACAGAGGAAGAAGTGCCTCAGCTGCTCTTCTCGTCAACCTCCACCACAAACAGCCCAGACCCCATTCCCTCCAATCTCCTTAAATCTTTTCCTTCTACCCTGGTCCCTATCAAAACCTATATATTTAACTCATCTAATTGTTCTGGAACCTTAACATCTCTTTTTAAGCATACTATTGCCCAACCTATTCTCAAGAATATCACCCTCGACCCTACCACCTCTTCTAACTATCATCCTGTTTCTACCTTGCCTTTTGCCTGTACATTTCTGGAATGCCTTGTTCTCAACTCCCATGACCCATTTCGCCATCTCCAATCGGGCTTCCATAGATTTGTTCATTTGAAACCAAACTGACCAAAGTAGCAGTTTAGCTCCATATTGCCATAACTCAAGTAAACTATTCCATTCTGATTGTTCTTGGCCTCTCCTCTGCTTTCAATGCTTTTGACCACCATCTTTTCCTGTACATTCTTCAATCTCTTGACATTCATGGCCCTGCCCTCTCCTGGTTTTCCTGCAAGTTCTTCCTCGGTGTCTCTTGCCTACTCCTCTTTTACCCTTTTGGATGTCTCTGTTGCTGTACCTCAAGGCTCTTATTACCCTACATTTCCCATCTTTATGTACACACACACTCCTTTGGCTTCAGCTTTTATCTCTATGTTGATGACACACAATTATATTTATCTGGACCCGACCTTACACATCTGCAGTCACAAATCACATATTGTCTATCAGCAATCTCTGCCTACATGACCCTTCATCACCTGAAACATAATGAGTCTAAGATGGAGCTCCATTTATTTGCTCACACACCAGGCCCCATTATTCCCATCTCCATTGTAGCTAATAACATTACTATCCCTCCAGCCTCCTAAGTACATTGACTAGGGGTTACACTCCCCTCTTACAAACACTGTTGCTAATCTTGCCATTGCTTCCTCAGCAGCATTGCAAAGATGTGCCCATTCCTCTGTTCCTCGACTACTAAAACACTAATGCATACCCTCGTTATCTCCGGTATTGATTACTGCAACATTATTTTATCTTGCTCACACCTCTCTTTAGAATCTAGTCAAAATACTGCTGCTACATTGCCCTGCTCTCGTATCTGCTTGTGACTTACTGAAATCTCGCTGTCGTCTTCCTAATATTCTCCATATAAACTACAACATTCTCATCCTTTCCTTTAGGGTTCTACAGTCAGGGGCATAGCTATAGCCCGGGCAAAGCTCGGGGGCCTGTGTTCTTGGGGCGCCCGATCTCCCCCCATCCCTGTTGGTGGCCCCATCTCTCTCTGCAGACAGGCAGGAGGAGACGGTATGCGGCGGGCCCCCGGCGTTAAACAAAAGATAGGCCGACAGAGAAATTAGCAGTTGTTACACAGACAGAGCAGGACAGCGGGGGAGGAGCGCGCTCTAGCAGCAGACACCGGATGTAAGAAAGACTTCTGGGTCAGACCACTAGAGTGCGCTCCTCCCCCGCTGTCCTGCTCTGCCTGTGTAACAACTGTTGATATTTCTGCCGGCTTATCTTCTGTTTAACGCTCACTGCAGCACAACATCTCCCACTGCCTGTCTCTATTACCACCCACAGGTAGGCATGGGGAAATAGGGGGGAGAGAGATGATGATGATGATGATGGGGAGAGATGATGATGAGGGGGAGAGATGGTGATGGTGATTAGGGGGATAGCTGATGGTGATGATGATGATGAGGAGAGCTGGTGATGGTGATGATGATGAGGGGGAGAGTCGATGAAGGTGATGATGATGAGGGGGAGAGCTGATGAGGAGGAGAGATGAGATGGGGAGGGGGTGGAGGAGGGGAGAGATGATGAGCAGGATGAGGGGGAGAGATGATCAATATGATGGGAGGGGGAGAGATGATGAGGGTGAGGGGGAGAGATGATGAGGAGAAATGAGGAGGGATGATGAGGGAGAGGATGGGGAAGGGAGAAAGAAATTGCAGTCAGTATTAATATTAATGGGGCCCTAAAAAATGTTTTGCCCGGGGCCCTAAAAACTTTTTTTGCCCGGGCGCCCGCTCATGTCTACCTTCACCACTGTCTACAGTACTTGGTACCCCCATACAGTATATCTCAAATGTGATCTATTTTTACACCCCTACACTCCTCTTACACTCGACCCAAGGATGTTTTATCTTTAAATTTTACCTCTACTACAGCCCCCTCACTTTTTTCACTCATCTTTCCTTACGTATGGAACTCCCTTCCACTCAATGTTCGGCAAACACCTTTTCTTTACATTTTTAAAGGACAGATGAAAATTCCCCTTGTAAAATAAGCATCTCTGTAAAGGATTTACACCTTTACTACTGACTCCAGATGCACGTGACCTCCATGACTTGCACTTTTAATAATGCACCTTTACTTCTACTCTGTCTACTCCTCTTTGCTGTGTTACCATTGACTTGCTGCTGCTAATCCCCCATTGTGTGTACTTTATTTTCTCTGTATTGTAATATTATAAAGTGCTGCATAGGCTGTTGGCCCATACTGTACATACATACATACATACACACACACATACATACATACATACACAAATATATATACATACTAACACAGAAAAATTAATTGATATGTAAACAATAAATAATACAACTTTGAACTAGAAGATGCAGCTCATTATGCACCATCTGTGCTAGAAGACACCTTACGGCCCCATTCAAATGAATGTGTCATAAAGGTCCCTCTTTACTGGGTTTGTATGACTCCATGCCGGCACATACTGTGCATTACAGCCCATTCACTTGAATGCGTCATAAAAGGCCATAGTTACTCAGCATTGCTGGAAGGTGTTAATGGAGCAGTAACACTGAGAAGGTCACAACAGACTTGATTCAATGATGATTTATTTCAGCCAGAAAAAAACCCTTCCTTTCTATGGCTGAAATAAATCATCTTTAAATGAAGTCCTTTGTGACCTTCTCAGCATCTCTATTTAGGTTCAAACTTAAAAAGGGCAAGCAGAGTGACCATCTGGAGGAGAGAACACCAGCAATAATTATTAGCACACATATATTCAAAACAGAGTGCCTAGGGACACCTAACTTCTGATACAGTATGTTATGGAGTAGCACAGCTTGGTAAACACGGCTCAATACAGATGACCAACTCCACCATTCTATGCATGTGTCTTCTTAAAATAATGTCCTTGGGTCTATGTTTATCAACATGAAAAGGTTTATTTCCTGATAACTGATTTAAATGTGCCCGTGTTGTACAGTATGTGTTACCTAGCTCCGCTGCCAGCTGCAAAGGGGTGCGCTTCTTGTGATCCCGGATATTGTTGTCTGCCTCACACTTCAACAGCACCTTCAGAGAATGCACTGCATCGTACTTGGCTGCATAATGGATTGGCGTTTGCTTCCCATTTGTAACCACGTTGATGCTAGCTAGAAAAGGTAAAGTAAGACACAGTGATTCAAAGAAAAGGCTCAATTCATGACACAATGTAATATGGTTCTAAGCCCCTTCACTTCACTACCAGTCACGTCTCAAACGTTTTCAGAGTCTCGCTTGTTTTTAGCAGCTTTGGCCTCATACACTTCCCCAGGTTCTACCTGTTCCAAGTAAACACTTCTCTACTACAAAGTCATGTGTTTGGATCAAAAGTCCCAAATCTCAAACCTTGGAAGCTATTGTAATTGAGAGGACTGGCAACGTTCTGGATATCTCAATGCATTTATCATGGTGAAATATAATTACTTTTTTTAAACAGCAGGTTAGGTGACCAAATGGCCCACATCAGCTGTCAGTTTGTACCTATCTCTATTAATATTGCTAGGCTATAATCGTTGTCATAGGTACACTGTAAGTATGGGCACAAAGTGAAACTGATAGGAACTCAACCATTTACACCAATTCTAGTTGTTTACTCATATACTAATCATGAAATGCAACAAAAGGCAAAGCAGAGTGAATGCAGATCATAGTGCTCGATCCAAACAGATCTCAAATCAGACACATGGGTACAATAATTTTACACTTAATACCAGAAAGTCTGCCATTTTTAATGGGTATTAATTAGTGTATGGAACATCTTAAGGAGTATGATACCACTTGGCTTGCTTTACTTCCTATGAAAGTCAAAAGAATGAGATTTAGTAAATGGAAGTCTATCGACATGCCTTTTATTAAGAGATTAAATCACCAGAGCATCCTATTCGATAAAGTTGAATAAAATGTTCTAATCTAAATGATACCACAATGGAAAGATTTCATTCATCTTGGAATATTTATTTTGACTATCTCAAAATGATAACTAATTGAATCTTATATTATATCTAAGAAGTTCTTTCAAGTTGTTTTTTTACACTGTGAAGACAGAGTATGTACAGTAGATCTTGTCACAAAGAACAAAGCAGGCCCAGTGAATGTATAATATAGGCTAATTTTAGGCTCTATATTTATTTATTAATCAAATGTTTTGCCAGGAAGTAATACATTGAGAGTTACCCCTCGTTTTCAAGTATTTCCTGGGCACAGAGTTATAATGACAAATACATGGTTACAATGAGTGAAAGGCACCCTCTCTATCCACCTTTAAGACCCACCTTAAGACACACTTGCTTAAAGAAGCATATGAGTAGCACCGTGGCTAATACTATACATCAGCGGTGCGCAAACTGGGGGGCGCCAAATTATTTATGGGGGGCGCAGGCTGTGCGGCGAAACCTGGGGGCGGGCAGAGCAGTGTACGGGCGGGCAAGCAGCTGAAGCTCCGTGCTGCTGCTCCCTGTGCTTGCAGAGTGGGCGGGGCTTCTCTCTGCACACAGACACACGCCCTCCTTCTCTTCCTGTCTGTTTACTGTGGGGGACCGGAGCATGCAGTACAGTAGAGGGGGTGGGGGTGGGGGAGGGGGGAGGAGTGTATTGTGATATGAGTGTGTGTTTTGTGTCTGTGTTGGTTGTGATATGAGTGTGTGTTGTGATATGAGTGTGTGGAGTGTGTGTGGTGTGTTGTGATATGTGTGTGGTGTGAGGGATGTGATTGAGTGTGTATCTGTTGGTTGTGATTGTGTTTGTGTGTGGTGTGTTGTGATTGAGTGTGTTTTGTGATGTGTGTGTGTGTTGTGCCTGGGTTGATTGTGATTGTGTGTGAGGTGTGTTGTGATATGTGTGTGTGTTGTGATTGTCTGTGTTGTGATATGTGTGTTGTGATTTAGTGTGTTTCTGTTGGTTGGTTGTTTGTGTGTGTTGTGATGTGTGTGTTGTCTGTGTTGATTGTGATTGAGTGAGTGGGGTGTGTGTTGTGGTGTGTGTTGTGATTGTGTCTGTGTTGTGATATGTGTGTGGTGTGTCTGTGTTGGTTGTGATTGAGTATGTGTTGTGATTAAGTGTGTGTGTGTTGTGATTGAGTGTGTGTTGTGATGTGTGTGGTGTGATTGATTGTGTGCTTTGTCTGTGTTGTGATTGTGTGTGTATGGGTGTTGTGATTGAATGCAGTGGTGCACAAACTGGGGGGCGTACGCTCTCCCAAGCTTGGCGCTTGGGGAGACAAACAAAATTGACTTTGAAGCACGCTCAGCAGCAGTCAATGCACACACACACACACACACACACACAGCAATAGCCCCGATCCAAACTCCCCCCCACCCCTGCTTGTGCTTGCAAAATTATTCAGGACACCCTGTGCTCATGCTTGGAGAGTTGGTGATGTCACCGCTCTGTGGCAGCGTGGACGCAGCGTAATTTTGCAAGTGCGAGCTGCAGAAATATGTAAGTATTTAGACATATTTGTATTTACATTGTATACCGTTTACCATTTAATAAAGGTTTGTTTTTTTTTCCATGTGATTTTGATTACATCAGGCAGGGGGGGCCCGAGAATTTTCATGGATGAAAAGGGGGGCTCGGCATAAAAAGCTTGCTCACCCCTGCTATACATGATACATAAAGCTTGGCCCCCTACAGACACACTTACCTGAATGCCCTCCTACTGTCTTTGTACATTCTCCCCACCAATTAAATTGTGAGCTCTTCGGAGCAGGGACTCCTCTTCTACAATGTTACATTTATGTCTGAAGCACTTCTTCCCATGATCTGTTATTTGTAATTTATATGATTGTCACGTGTATTACTAATGTGAAGCGCTATGTACACTAATAGCGCTATATAAATAAAAACATACATACATACATACAAAGGGGTTATACAGTCCATTTTATACAAGACATTGGGAGTAAATAAATCCTTCCCCCCTGGATCAGACAGAGCAGGGGGTGTACTGAAATCTCACTCGGCAAGTACCGTTTTATTTAAATTATTCGTAAAATATGGGCTATTTATTAGAATAAATATTTGCTTGTTAGTTTGGTGGCTTTTATGTCTGGTTTCTTTCTGAGAAATTATAAAAAAAAAAAAGAAAAGAAAAACCCGTTAAAAAAATAATATACTGCATGTGTTAATGTCGGTGTGATGTTAGCTTGCAGAAAGAAAGCATTGCATCTGTCACACACAGTGTTGTTTCTCATTCATATTTTGTAGCCAGCGTGCGTCAGGCATGCACCTGGCAGGCGAGCTCTCGCACGGGCTGCGTTTTCAAGCGCCCGGCCCTATGGTAACCACAGCACAATATAAATATACAGATTGAGAGATGTATCAAATCCCAGCCTTACCCCTAATCCCATTATAAATATGTATCATCTCACTAACCAAACAGACATTTGCATGCTGTGTCTTGTGCTGTGGTCCACCCTGTCCTGTTATTAGTAGACCAATCGCCATTAATAGGAACGAACACCCAGCGAAAGAAACATTTCACTGCCCCTGCTATTACTGAGCTAATATCACAGATTTCATCGCCAGTGAAATCAAAAGGGAATTCAGCACGTGAAAGGTGCCCGTCGCATACAGGATTAAATTACAGTGGGCAATTTATAGTATTTGTTTCCCCCCCCAAATCAGACAGGCGTTTGAAACTGTTCCCGGAACATGTCACTGTAACTTGAACAACCCCCTTCTCCCTGCCTCACCTTTCGCTCACTCTGCTCTGTTTGGCAGTGGGCCCTTACAGAAGGAGTGGACATGTGCACATCTGAAAATGTTGTCATTCACAACCACCCCGCTGTTTTTTGCTCCGTTTGACAACAAACGAAATGTGGCAGACTATTTAAAAAATATTATATTTTTCGATATTATTTTCAAGGCCACTGTCAACAAAATGTAACCAATTAATCATTCCAGTGTCCCTTAGGTCTCTCCGCTGTAACGCGCGCCCGCGATATTGGCGGCGCGTTCAGCCGATTCCCCAGTCTGCAGCTCACTGCAGGAAGAGAGACCAGGGGGGCGTGGCGGGGGAGTGACGGGGGCGCGGCCATGACGTCACCCGGCAGGTTCGCCCTCATTGGCTGAACCGCCGGGGGGCGTGCCTAATCGCTCGACGCGAGTCCTGCTCTCAATTCTATTGAGAGCAGGAGCAGCTCTCGCCCGAGCGCTGCGGCCCCCCCTCGCAGCGGGCCCAGCGCCATTGAGGGGAGGGCTCTCGTCCGTGCAGGTCCGCCACAGCGGACGCTGTAGTAGGCAGCGGGGACCAGGCCTTACTTTAGTCCTATATGGAACATCACCTTTATCTGCTAATACAGAGGAGGGCAACTCCAGTCCTCAAGAGCCACCAACAGGTCAGGTTTCCAGGATATCCCTGATTCAGCACAGGTGGCTCAGTCAAAGACTGAGCCACTGATTGAGCCACCTGTGCTGAAGCAGGGATATCCTGAAAACCTGCCCTGTTGGGGGGCCCTTCGGGACTGGTGTTGCCCACCCCTGTGCTAATAGCAGCACTTGAATGAATAATAAACCGGTTCACTGTGAGGGGTCGTAGTGGAGTCATTTAACTCTCGTTCCTATATTAAGTAAAGGAAGCACCATACGGTGACAGCCAGCAGGCACAAGACAACCAGCAACTGGTTAGGAAAAAGCCCATTCCTTATTATGAAATGCTGCTAGTGTACTCAGCACTACACATGGTGGATTTAACAAGAGCTGAAGGAGTAGCTTAGAGGTGAAAACACATTTTTTTACGTGGGTGTCGGCTCTCCTTGTTATCTTGAGCCAATCATTTTATCTCCCTGTGCCTTAGGTGCCACAATTACAGCAGACTGTACTGTACATCCTTTGGGACGGGGGGGGGACTCCTTGTGCATGAACATTTGTAAGTAAAGCGTTATGTATACTGTCAGCGCTATATCCTGTAAGTAAAAATATTTCTAAATGATTCCGTTCCTGTCTATGTGTTTCCTGAGGAATAGTTATTTTGTGTCATTTCACATCAACGGATCACAATTCTGTGGAGAGTATCAACAGGATAAGTGTTACAATGCACACGTATTATGAGCCATATATGTGCCTCTCACTGGACTTCCATTACAGTCCCCAAACTCTGCTAGGTCTGAGGTGTGGTTGGTTAATTATCAAATGTAAGACACCTGCTTCACATGTTGCTAAATATGACTCACCAAGTAGATCATTTTAATGGGGTGTGCCAAAGCATACTATTATTTACCTTTCTGAATGCATGTAAAGCCCTTTATATTGATATGCCAGGGGCATCGTGCGCATGATTAGAAGAATTCCCAATACACACCACGTATATTTGCTCGATGTGCAGTGTGTAACCGCCTATTATTTTTCCAGGCTTGCTCACCTCCATTCTTTAATAACAAAGTCACCATCTCTGGGTAATCCACCGCAGCGGCCACGTGTAACGGGGTAACGCCAAAGCTGTCGGGTTTGTTGACGTCCGCTTGTCTTTCAATCAAGAATTGCGCGACCTCTGTATGCCAACTTTTAGCCACCTGGGAATGGAAAGAAAGGTCACTGTTAGGACGGACTTTCACTGCAAAGAGATCTACACTGTGATGCTGCTGCACAGAAGAAGCCCTAACTATATAAGTACAGCAACACTGAAACGTTACGGGCAGGGGTGCCACCTTCTACTGTATTGAAGGGTGACCCGGAGACTGTTTGCAATTAAATCCCATTTTATTTATTTATTTTGTGAACATTTATCTATCTACCTCTCTTACCTTCTCCGGCAGCGACGTCTCCTTCAGCAAGGTCCCGTCAACGTGGCTCCGCGACAAATGGCGCTGTGCTGCCCATGACAGCGTGACGTCGTGGCGCCATGCAGTGTCACGGTGCCGTGATGACAGGTCGGCTTGTGGCGCCAAGGCGTCACGTGACTTCCCATTGTCATGGCATCGTGCCGCCGTGACGTCACGTAATGTCCCGTTGTCATGGCAACGCGACGCCGCTTGACGTCACAGAGCCACGTTGACGGGACCCTGTAGGAAGAGGTGCTGCCCCCCCTCCCATTCCCACCTGGTAATTTCACAGGTAAACCCGTAGCCCGGAGATATGTGACAAAACCCGTAGTTTCCAGGTTAAACCCGGAGTGGTGGCAGCCCTGGGTACAGGGGTAAGCTGCAGTTTCTTACCTCATGCATCGCGGTTTGTCCATACTTGTCCACCTCGTTTACATCAGATCCTTCAGCCACAAGCTTATCAATGGTATTTAAATTAATCTGAAATGTAACAAAGAATTACGTCTTTTTTTTCACGCCTGCAATAGCTTTTACAGTAGCTATCCCACCTTGACAGATTTTTTTTTCTCCATATAGTGTATGACAATATTGGTCTTTTTTTCTAATGTAGCGGTCATGTAAAATGCCTACAGTCATCTCTCCTGTTGGCAGTAAGGCCTGGTAAGTGTGGGCATGCCAGCAGTAATTATGGAGGTTTCCCCTCACCCCCTGGTGGGGTGCTCTGTGTATGGCTGGGACTGGTCACATGCTCTGACTCCATGGTTAGTGATCTCAGAGATGTGTCAGCCTCAGAAGCTTACATAAGGCACAGCACAGTGTTCTAAAGTTGTTAGTAGTTGTTCTGCAGAGGAAGGAGTTCAAGTTCTATCAGAGTGTCAGTTATGTTATAGTAACTCCATGGGAGGCTGTGTCCAGGGACCTGGCACAGGACAGTGATTCCTGCGGGAATAAGTAAATCCCTGATCTGGGTGACATACCTAACTAAAGGGAGCACTGGCGAGATGAGCGGCTGAAGATACTCCTTGTGGAGGGCAGCTATGCCCACCGTGTCAATAAAGATGAGTTCAGCCAGAAACCCTCTCGTGTATCTATCTGGAATGAGTGTACAGAGAGGAGCACCACGGAGGAGTTCCTCGCCAGGATCATCCCCTTGCGGACGCAGGGACCCTGGTGAGGTGGAGGCGCTGCACTGGAACTAGGTGAGACTCAGCACACTACCTCAGCTGCCTGTCTGACGGGTTCTCCCCACACACCATCATGCGGGAGACTCAGGAGTCCTGTAGCCAGCAGGTGCACCATCAGGCATATTCACACTGTAATGGGGTCCGGTTAGACCACAGGGGCCAATGTGAGATTGGGTGGGTCAGGCCGGGCCAGAAACACCGTTACATTTGGAGGCGAGCTGCTGAGATCAGATCCGTCAACAGGACAGGCTTTTAGCTAGGTCACTGGGAAACAGGGAGAGTGTCTGCTGCCACTTTGTGCTGCGTAGGGACGGACCTAGGGGTGGTCAGGGGGCTGACGGGATATTGTCAGTTCGCAGGGACAACCTAGGGGCCTGAAGGGAGTGAGGGGTCTGGAGCGGGCTATAGCTGACCGAGTCACCTTGAGGCAGTGCTAGTTGGTAGGATGCCAGAAGGGACAGCCTGTTAACTTGGTCAGGAGTCCTGGAGAGGGTCTGCGCTAGGCTGACCAAGACAGGTAGACGCCCCAAGTACTGCATGGCAGAGCCAGCCAGAGTACCTAGCCATTCCAGACACTCACCGTAGGGAGCACAGACTGGGAGGAAGGAGTCACAGCAGACACTGAGAGAGTGAGCCTAGCCTGAGGTAGTGCAACACTGAGTCACACCTAGATAAGGTACACATGTGGTGGTGCATCTGAGCTAATCTTTATTGTACCGGTGTGGTGGCTGCCCCGCAGAGTGGAGCCTCATGTACGACAACTGTTATGAGAGAGTGGAGGATCCGCGTGGCGCGGAGAACGTAAAATGGCGGACAGAGGCTGATGGGGAGGGCACCCGTGGCGTGCAACCCACTGAAGAGCAGACTGTCGCCGAGTTGTCATTGACCAGGCTGCTCTGGAGCGGAGCGAAGGCTATCGCTGCCCCGTTTTTATCCTGTATGGGACAGCGAGGGGCCACCCTTGAAGAGTGTGAAGAAATTGTTATAATTGGGGGAGAACCCCGTGAGGAGAGCGAACGAATGGACTTTTTGGGCGCAAAAACCAACCAAAATGGCGGCTCCCGCTTGCTAGGGAAACCGCATGGGCCAGGCGCAGAAAAAATGGCTGCTGCAGGACTTGCACAGAGCTGGCCGGGAATGGCGCGAACAGCAGAGCCCCGCCCTGAAGGGGGGCATGGCGCGAAAGCTATGGCTGCGCCGGGATGGACAGTGACTAATTCAGCCCCTGTGCTGAGTCAACCGTTGAGTTTATGGGACCCTCCCCTGATTTCTACCAGGGGGAGTGACTTTCAACTATGGCCTGTGGGAATGCACCCACTGGGCCCAGGGACTGATATCCAGACGGCGCCACTACAAAAAGTAGTTCCGGCCGTGGAGGTGATTTGCAAGCAAAGGTACCTTGTGCAAAAAGCTGCTGCAAGGAGAAGGCGGGAACTAGCCGCGGGAAAGGATTCCAGCTCTGGGGAGGAGACTGGCGCGAAAACGCAGACCGCGCCCACCAGGACTGAGAGAGGTGCGGCCTTAATTAAGGGGCATGATATTCCCCTGTGGGACCCGCCCATTATTGCAACCCCTGGGGGCGGGTTCCAACTCTGTCAGAGAAGGGAGGAGCCGAAGCAGGGAGTGGCGGATCCAGCAACTTCCACCAGTCAGTTGCGAGGAACCACAGAGAAGGAGAGACCTGTACAGGAAGTGACTCCTGTACCAAGAATGGCCTGCTCCTCCACTGTGGGCACTATGGTCTCCACCCAGCCCTACTCAGTGCCCGGCGGGGTGCTGGTGGTGAGGGTGGCCAATACAGAGACGGTAGTCGGGCTCTGCCTACAATGCGGGCTGCCCGGAGGTACAGTGAATACGATGGCACGTTGCCCTCATTGCGGGACTTTGTATCTGTGGCCTATGCCCACATTCGTTCCAATACAGCCTGCTGACCCCCCGGTGGATGTGACACGGCGCTCTGCTGAGTCCCCGGGCGCGCTGTGGATCAACCGCGCGAGTCCCGGAGACAGGGGTCACTGGCCATTGAGGCGGCTGGATTAAACCCCGCGACAGGGGCAAAGAGACTTTCACCCCACTTTCACCCCGCCCCGAGACCCCTAGGTCGGGGCGAGGGGACTACTCTGATGAGGACCTCCGTGAGCTGGCGGTAGCAAGAACGGAGCGGAAAAGACAGACGGGGAGAACGACGCCCCGTGGGGTGAGTGACCGGACGTCCCCCGCAGATCGGCGATCCGACCGACGGAGTCCCGCCATCCCAGGACCTGGCGGAGATGGGAGAGAGACGCCTACACCCCTGCGGATGGGTAAGCCAAAAAGCCCTATCTCTTACCTGGTCACAACAGACGGCGAAGCGCTGGAAGGGCCGCGCCAGGCCCAACGCGCACGTGGAGGGACGGCATCACTTCCGGTGGCGACGGCGGAGCAACCGGATGTCGTGGGAGAAGAGATCCCGCATGGGGGTCCAACGCGAGATGGCGACGCTTCCGGTTCCGGGGAGGACGTCACTTCCGGTGGCGACGGCGGAACCCAGGAAGGGGAAGCAGCGACGCTTCGGCGATTGGGGGAAGGTCCCCGACCGCTCATTGCCCAGAAATCGGAGAGGCGATCTCAGGACTGAGGAGGGTGAGACATCATCCTTGGACCAGTCTACGGACAGCCAGGAGCGGGTCGTAACCCCGTGGGGTCCCGTTCCCTGCCCCTATACCCAACCCCATGCCCTAGCTAATGCCCCTACCCCTATCACACGGTCACCGGGTTCACCGCCCAGCTTGGAACTTGTGGACATACCTTTGGGGGGGGAGGAAAAACGGACTGGGGAGAGGCAGCTCAGTGGAGCTACGGAAGGTGATTCACGGGGAGGAGGGGAATTGAGGGTGGCGGATACAGCACCCCAACCGGCAGTAAAGGCTCCGGGGTCCTCGAGGTGGTTCAACTCGCGATCCACAAGGTCGTCAGGGGTATTTTCGTTTGATGACGACCGGGAACCAGGGCCTAATCCCTTTAAGGAGACCAGGTGGTGGGCTCCACTATTTGAGGGGTATTCCGCATGGATGGACCGTACTCGGTTCCTCATCCGGCGGGAGGACGTGGTGGATTTCTGGTGGAAAGAGGGAGAGTTTACACCCGAGCAGAGGGACAGGGAACTGCAGAAGAGGTGGTTCCAGCTGGAGCGTAGAGACATAGCGCCCATGGGTCCTGACACTCTGTCAGACCCAGTAGATTCTGATGAGCCCCTATCATGGGTGTTACCTGGGAGGGCAGGTAATGCTGATCTGACCAGGGTCAGTAGGGCGGAGAGGGCTATAATAGCCAAATATAAAAAATCCCATGGGTTGGAGTATCCCTATGTTCCGGAGCCCCTGATGGATGAAATTGAGGACAATAGGGAAACGTGGCTCCAAGAAACTATAGAGCTGTATTTAGCCAATAGGGGGAGCGACATTGTAGGTAAAAAGGCGGAAGAAAGAATAGACACCCTGATGCGAGTGTGGAGCATAGGGAGAAATGTTCACAAACATAGGGTGACCTATGTGCCAGAGAGAGGATCACCTAGGCATTATTATGTTACGGTCCTGGATATGGGTAACCGGGAAGTGAGGAAACCTGGTGAGGTGGAGGCGCTGCACTGGAACTAGGTGAGACTCAGCACACTACCTCAGCTGCCTGTCTGACGGGTTCTCCCCACACACCATCATGCGGGAGACTCAGGAGTCCTGTAGCCAGCAGGTGCACCATCAGGCATATTCACACTGTAATGGGGTCCGGTTAGACCACAGGGGCCAATGTGAGATTGGGTGGGTCAGGCCGGGCCAGAAACACCGTTACACTTAGATCTGCGGTTTATTTATTTTCTATCCCTGTATCTTTGGGGTGTTAAGATGGATGCAGGTAAACCAGTAAATAATAGCAATTACATCAAATCAGTGGGATTCTTATTAAAACATTTTTTTTTATTAGAAATACATGTGCATTTCTCAGGCGCATCTTAATAACGATGTGATTGTGAATACTCGCTTTAATTGAACTTCATATCTCAGCTCTGAAATTGCTGCTGTAGGCCTTAGGTATTTCAAAACTAAACAACAAATTTAATTACAACTGTATTTATACAAACATTTGACAGTTACACATTTGTGGCAATCAGCTAAAAGGAATCACTCCAAAATATTCGGAATATTTCAGAATTTACCCCCATCCGAGGTTCTGATGCGTCAATGACTCATTATTGCAGTAAAAATGCATTGTAGTCTATGGTACAGTATGTTACCAAGATCTCAAAGGGGTCTAAGTCACTATATAGAAGACCTTATTACCAACCCACAGCTGGGTGTCAGTGAACAATTCCCCAATTTTCCACCCCAAGATTGCAAATTCAGCAATTCCAACTACAGATGTAGCAGATTTCATTGTTCCCCCAGAAAACACCACATATCCCGTTATAACGCAGAATATCACACATTTTCATAGGATTTAATGGGATTGATGGTGCAGAATATCCCATCATACCTGTATCTCACCAAAAGTGAACAATAAAGCATTCTACATGTATAGGTCTGCAAGTACAATGGTTGAAAGTAGAAAAATGCAGTTATAAAAAGAAATACATATTGCACCATTTTTAAATACAGACAAATGTATAATAATTTAAACACATACAGTAGGTTGGATGAGGGAGGGTTATGTCACATGTGAGTACTAACCATATTGTGCTTGACGTCTCTTTAATTGTGAGACGTCACACACAGGATGACTGTGACTAAAAATGAATTACATTGTAGTTTTCAAAGTTATCGGAAGTCTTACAAAAATTGGGTTAAACCTTCAAAATGTATGAGAACCATACGTAGATAGATCAGCTGCACCTTCTAGTAGTGAGGAACGGGAACTCCCATGAGACCATGACGCCCAAGCTTCACTAATGGTGTCTCGTGCTTCTGAACCCTCATAAATCAAAACTGATATTCTGCACTATTAATGTAAGTTAATGGTCCACATTAATATACAATTAAGCACGTGGCATAAATTAGACATTATTTTATTTACATGTGCCAAGGCGATGCTTACTCATTTTGCCATAGCGACACTTGGGAAATTCAGACCTTATTTCATCTAGAGTAGGGGTAGCCAACTCCAGTCCTCAAGGGCCATCAACAGGTCAGCTTCTAAGGATATCCCTGACTCACAGTGGCTTAGTCATTGAGCCACCTTTACTGCAGCATGGATATCCTTAAAAGCTGACCTGCTGGTGACCATTGAGGACTGGAGTTGCACCCACTCAATCCCTCCCCCCCCCCCCACCCAAACACCCCACCCACCCCTGCCCTAGAGGTTATAGTACCAAGCTCGTGGTTTTAAAGAACATAACCCAAGCGCTAAATGATATTCTGATTCATAATTCTGTTTGTGAGAGCGGTGCAGAGGAAGCTTGTGCTTACAAGAAGAAGCAGAATTATAGATGTTGGCTGCAGGTGCTGTATATTAAAATGTTTTTATCGGTGTTCCTGGAAGTCTTTGCTGAGTGATTGTTTTTTTCTAATGACAGCTCTCATCACCTAGTCTGAGAGAATACAGTTTCATGGCAAATGGGATACAGAGATACTTTTAAACATGGTTGATTAAACTACTCTTTCATTTAAAAAAATTATATATATATAATTTTTTTAAATGAAAGAGTAGTTTAATATATATATATATATATATATATATATATATATATATATATATATATATATATATATATATATATATATATATATATATATATATGTAACATGGACTCCCGGCAGTTACTTCTTTGTCTGGGGCTTTTCCTCTGTCAGTCCTGTTAGAACAGGCAGTGGAAAGGTTAATTCCTTCATAAGGTCTGTATGTGTATTCAGCCTTGAATATGTAGCCATATTCAAGGGCAGGCCTTGCAACCTGAGTTTGTCAATCAAAGGGGTGGATATTGGTTGGAACGCCCCCTGCTGTGTGTGGGCCAATCTGTATCCGGCTTTGTCTTGTAATGATTCAAAGTTAGAGACACTCCCCTGAGATGTTCCAATTGAGACATACCTTCTAAATTAAGTAGTCAGTTAGCCAGTTAGTTAGGGAGTGAGTTGAGTCTGTGATCTACTGAGTGAGAGGAGTAATTACATGAACTCTCTCTCTCCCTCCACCCATGCTGGGGTAGGAGGGAGGGGGGCCAAGAAGAACAGGATGCTAGCCAGGGCTCTGAGCTAGAGAGTCAGGCATGATGATACTGTGCTGCTGTGCTGCTGTGCTGCTGTGCTGATGCTGCAATAAAACTCCAGAAAGATACTGCTGTGTGGAACTCTGTCTCTGGTATGTGAAGAGTGTCAGTGGGGGTCCCTACTCTGAAGACCCCAGAGGATCCCTACTGGCTGGAGGCGCTGCACCACCCAGAGATGACCAGAACAAGGTAAGGACAGGACAGGCTTTACCAACGGGACAGGTTTCCAGAGGCAGGTGAACCACGCAGCGGTGTTATAGACGTTGGCAGCAGCTTACAGACTTTGCAGAGAGAGGATCCCTTCCTGAAGCTTCCCCAGGGAGGGGGTCACCCTGAAAAGGACATATTTCTATGTGGGGCGACTCCTTGGTGGCTATGTGCCAGGGAGCGTGGTTACCCACATACAGTCGCTAGCCTGTGGGGCAACTCCCTGGGGGGTTATGGCCCAGGGAGTGTGCATACCCACATATGCGCCCTCCTGGCGTAATAGGTTTGGGGCGACTCCCTGAGGGGGCTATGGCTCAGGGAGCGTGGGTACCCTGCCTATCCTGAGTAAATCGGAAAAGGATGGGGAATATTGGGCTCACTGAAGCTACACAAGGGAGCCTGCAGGCCCAACCTGGCACTGCAGTTGGGGCGACCCCCTGGGGGCTATGGACCTGGGGGGTGTGGATACCTTTCTGTACTCCCCAACGAAGTATCGGTGAGATGGGGACAGGGCCTCTGCGGTGAGATCAGAGACCCCTGTGCACCCAGGCAATAACAGGACTATTGCTGCAATGGTTCGGGAGGCGTCCCCATAAGCTACCCCAGGGCGCGTGGTACTCTGCAAAAAGGAATGTGTGCTTTACTTTGCATGGCCCCTTATGGAAGAAAGTGGGTCACGTCTGTCTCACAAGTCCTGACAGGATGGCGGTTTTGCTCTAAAGGAGGCCACGTGGTGATGGACTTTGTGCGTTAAAATGGCGGCTCCAGATCACTGGGGGCCGCATGGACTCTTATGCTACCTCAATATGGCGCTTCCCGCCTTACCAGGGAAGCCATGTGCTCATCTGCAAATGTTGCTTTCACTTGCAAGCTTTTGCTGCTCAACAGTTTGCAGAAAACAGTGGGAACCACTCAAATCCCTCCCTCTTGGCTTGCTCTGGATTGGACTATACTGTTTACCAGGGGGAGGAGCTGGGTGTGCCTTGAAGGAGCACACAGGAAGTGAGGAGCCTGATACACGTGCACTCCAGAGACAACAGTTGTTCCTTTAGGCCTCGGCTATGTTCCCTGCTTGCTGGCGGAAGCGCGCTAACGCGCGCTCCTGCTCAGCACTGAGCCCCTACAGCCGCAATTAGAGCAGCTTTAGTAGGGGCTCACCTATGCTTCCGCAAGCGCGCGGAAGCGTAGGTCTTAGGAGAATTTAAAATTCCCCCGTTTACCGGCGCGACAGGCCGGTCACGTGAGCGGTTCGCCCAATGAGGGCAAACCAGCTCCGTGACGTCACTGGCCCGCCCCCGGCCAGTGACGTGCCCGCCCCCGGCCTACCCCCGGCCTGCCCCCTGATAGCGCATGCGGTAAGCAACCGCAAGGCCAGGGAAAGCACCCGCTTTCCCTGAGCCTCAGCGCGCCTCAGCGAGCAAGCAGGGAGCCTGGCCGAGGCCTTACTGTTGTCTGCTGCCTACACCTATGGAGAACCAAGGACAGATCTATGAACTGACCGGAGGAGTCCTAGTCATAGGGACTCCCCTGAGAACCAACTGCTCGGGATCTGCCCGTTATGTGACTACCCAGATGGCTCGCTTCATCTGCTGGGAAGTTGCTCCGCTTGTGGTGTGCCTTATCTGCGGGCTAGGATAGATGGCCCCGCCGAACCAGACCTTGCTATGAGCACTGGGGAGCTGCACACCCTGGTGCATAAGTTGTCCCAGTTGGCTCAAGCATCTGCCGACAACGCTGCATACCATTATATCGCTATGGTATACGAACTCTTCTATCCAGACCTGCAAGTGGTGTCTACTTAGCCCTCATCCAGGTCCAGCATGGACCTCCCCATCGTCCGGCATGGCGGCCGGAAGAAAGGCTCCTTGCTCGGGCTCACTGCCTGGGTAACCGCCTTCAACCGAGTACCTGATCCTCCTCCATCTCCGGAGCCATCCTCATCTGCGCCTGTGCCAGCGGCACTGAGTGGTCTGCCGGCCGAGACATGCGGTACCGCCTCACTTCCATACTGTAAGGTGCGTTCTACTGCCGCTCCTGTAAGCCGCTCCGACAGGGAGGAACCCTCCGTCGAGCTTGCTGTTCCCGCCACCCCAGAGGTATCGGCCGATACCTCCCATGTACCCGATGTTGCTGTGACCAGACTTGCTGCTGCCGATGGCGGTGAGTCACTTGTTCTCTCTTCAGATCCCAGCTGGGATCAAAGCCAGAAAGCTGCGGAGCTGTTCCTGCGGCATCAGCAGGAGATGTGCGAGGCCCGTGCTCGCATACTCCAGGCACGCCCTCACTGCTGTGGGTGCGTGTTATACCCTTACCCACCTCAGTACTGGGGACTAGCCAGGTCTGCGGGCAGTTCAGCGTTACATTATGCAGAGCCTACCAAATGCAGACTGTTACGCCGGTGCTGCCCGCAGACCAGACCCGTCCCCTGTGCTGAGGTGGGACGTAGGGATACACGCACCCGCAGCAAAGGGAGCGCATCTGGAGTGTGGTGTTAGTGTTGCCAGGCCAGATATAGTAAGGAAGACAATACTTGCCGGTACCGGTAGTAGAGGAGGAGGAGTTATTGCCATTGCCAAGATCAGGGATTGGAGAGTTGCGGATGGTCGAAGGTATAAGCCGTGTTACAGGGATGCCAGAAGTCACGAAGTCCAAGTAGAGCTGAAGTCGAGAGCCAGAGGGGGTAGTCGTCCAATCCGCGTCAATACCTGAGGAGTCACTGAGAGAGTAGTCAAATGCTTCCATACAGAACTATGTCGAGCGACGAGTGATGGGAAGCACAGGCATAATAAAGCTGGGCAGGCCAATGGGAAAAGGGGGCAGGCCTGGAGGACTGCAAGGAGTCCTCCCTGATAGGAGGGAGTTGTTACAGCCCAGCTGAGTGTAATCATTGATTTGCATGGAACTGTGTGATGCTTGGGGGCGACGCCTCACTGCAGGAGCAGTGGTTAAAAGTGCTCTGTTAGGCATGTGCTCTGTAAGCTGGGAATGCATGCACATAACGTCTGGGGCTGGCGTGCGTGTGTGCGTGGATTCGGTGACTGACTCGCGTATGTGCATGGGGACAGAGACAGATGCACGTGTGCGCATAGAGCGCGGAGATGGGGACACACGCAGAGGCTGCAGTTCAACAGGCACCTCTTCGGTTGGTGCAATCCTGTGATGGCGAGGAGCCAGAGTGCCAGTGGCAGACAACGGAGGTATGTGGGAATTGCGCTGCAGACGCTTGGACGCCTGAGTACCGACGGGAGGTGAGTAATGGTCGCGCTGATGGTGCTTAGACACCAGATTCCTTACACAGACACCCCTGAGGTGGGCCAAGTTGTGACCATGGAACACTGGCAATTCCTGAGCGACCAAGTAACTTCCGTGGCACAGCAGCTTTCTAAGCTCTCCCTTCGGGACCTGCCAGCAGCGCCTCCCCCTCCCACTCAGGTATCTATGGGCGCCTCAGAACCACGCATCCCTCCGCCTAACCGGTACGCCGGAGACCCACTCACTTGCCGGGGATTCCTGAACCAATGCGACTTCCAGTTTGAGATGTCTCCGTCCCAGTTCCCCACGGACTGCTCCAAGGTGGCCTATATCTACGCCTTACTGATGGGTGACACCCTCGCTTGGGCTTCGCCTCTCTGGGAACTCAGACCAGAGATAACTCAAGATTTTGCCGAGAATTCTAGCAAGTCTTTGATATGCCGGCGCGTAGGGAGACCGCCGCTTCATCCTTGTTTCATTTCTCCCAGCGTCGCAGGTCGGCAGCAAGATACGCGGTGGAGTTCCGCACAATCGCTGCGGAGACTCGGTGGAATGACGAAGCACTTTCCGTGGCGAACTGGAAGGGCTTGGTCGAATCCCTCAAGGACGATCTGGCAGCTCACGCTCGTCCCTCTTCGTTGGAGGATCTCATTGCCCTCAGCATCCGGGTGGACCAACACCTCCAAGAGAGATGCCAGGAACGCCAGCAGCCCCAGTTCATGTTGCCCACTGCAGCCTCTCCTAGGTCTCCTCCCCTGGCTTTTCCGGCATTGGATGCCCCCGAGCCAATGCAGATCGTCAGTCAACAGCTCCGGTCCGCTGAAAGAACGCGCCGCAGAAATGAATGTTTCTGCTTCTATTGCGGTTCCCCGGATCACCAAGTACGTCACTGCTGCCAGAGACCGGGAAACAAGAACGCCCAGTGAAGATTGTGGGGCTCTCCCTGGGTACCATCTCTCCTTGACCCTCTCCTCCTGAAGAGCTTCCGAAGAGAATTCTCTTGCCTATAACCCTCGAGGGTCCCAATGTCCGGGTATCGGTCGCAGCATTTATCGACTCTGGGTCTGGTGGCAATTTTCTGGATCACGACTATGCACTCAACAACCGGATTCCCCTAATCAAGAAGAGAGTACCCATCGGCCTTGAGGCTATTGATGGCCGACCCCTTCAACCAGCATTCATCATATTGGAGTCTGTCCTCCTCACACTTTCCACCGCGGATGGTCACACTGAGGTCATCATCTTCGATGTCTTTCACTCTCCCACAGTCCAGGTCATTCTGGGACTACCTTGGCTCCAGCTTCACAATCCGTGTGTGGATTGGATGGACAAGTCGCCGATTCAGTGGGGACCTACCATGAAGGAGACTGCCATACCCCCCGTAACCACGCTCGCCGGCCTCGAGACATCGGCACCACTTCCCTCCACGCTTCCTGAGGTTTACCGGGATTTCTTGGACGTCTTTAACAAGACCCAGGCTGAGGTTCTGCCGCCTCATCGTTCGTACGACTGCCCCATAGAATTAATTCCTGGAGCCACACTCCCCAAGTCTAAATCATATCCCCTCTCCATGCCTGAGACCGAGGCTATGTCTACCTACATCCAGGAGAACCTCAAGAGAGGCTTTATCCGGAATTCCACTTCCCCGGCCGGGGCAGGGTTCTTCTTCGTGAAGAAAAAAGATGGTTCATTAAGACCCTGTGTCGATTTTCGAGGGCTTAACAAGATTACGGTTAAAAACCGGTACCCCCTTCCTTTAATCTCGGAACTTTTTGATCGGCTCCAAGGAGCCTCTATTTTTTCCAAACTCGACCTGAGAGGAGTTTACTATATAATCCGAAAACGGGAGGGCGCCGAGTGGAAGACCGCGTTCAACACACGCGCTGGCCATTTTGAATATCTCGTGATGCCGTTTGGCCTCTGCAACGCCCCAGCCGTCTTCGAAGAATTTATGAACGAGATCTTCCGGGACATTCGGGGTAATTTCATCATAGTATACTTAGACGACATCTTCATTTTCTCCAAAAACCTTGAGGATCATATCAACCATACCAGGGTGGTCCTTTCTCGGCTCCGCGCAAAATAACCTCTACGCTAAGATGGAGAAATGTCTCTTCCACCAATCTTCCACAGCCTTCCTGGGCTATATAATTTCCGATAAGGGCTTTACCATGGATCCAGAGAAATTGAAGGCTATCCTGGAGGACTGGCCGTTACCGAATTCCCTAAAAGCCGTCCAGCGTTTTCTTGGGTTCTCTAACTACTATCGGAAATGTATCCGCAACTGTTCAACTACTGCCCTGCCCATTACCGCCCTTATCAAAAAAGGGGCTGATCCGTCAGCGTGGTCCCCTGCGGCCATCAAGGTGTTCGAGTTCCTCAAAAGAGCCTTCGTCTCTGCCCCCATCCTCCGTCACCCGAACACGTATCTTCCCTTTTCCCTTGAAGTTGACGCCTCCGATGTTGGAGCTGGGGCAGTACTTTCGCAAAGGTTCTCACCTCAAGACAAGCTCCATCCTTGTGGCTTCTTCTCGAGAAAATTTTCTGCGGCCGAGAGAAATTATGATGTCGGGAACAGGGAGCTCTTTGCAATCAAGCTAGCCTTACAAGAATGGAGACACCTCCTCGAGGGTACCAAAGAGCCGGTGGCCATCCTCACCGACCACAAAAATGTATTGTACATCGAGGGGGGCCGTCGTCTGGGATCCCGCCAAGCACGTTGGGCACTTTTTTTCTCCCGATTTAATTATACGATCCCGTATATTCCAGGCACCAAGAATATTAAGGCAGATGCACTCTCACGTCAGTTCTCTACTGAAGAGAGATCCAACGAGCTTATGGAAACCATTTTGCCTTCTAAGTACATAATTTCTGCCAACACGTTTGACATCCTGGATAAAATCACAGAAGCCCAGGCTCACATTCCCGGGAAAATAAAGGTGCCAGAAGGACGTCTGTACGCCGCTCCATGTTTTTGCCACAAAATCCTCGATTGGGGGCATTCATCCAGATCGGCTGGTCACCCTGGCTTTAAAAGGACACTGGATTTAATCAAACGTACCTTTTGGTGGCCTAAGATGAGCAAGGAAATTGTGGACTTCACGAAAGCTTGTCCTGTATGTGAACAGAGTAAGTCCGCCCGACACAAACCTTCTGGGCTTCTTCTGCCCCTTCCCATCCCTGAACGCCCTTGGAAACATATATCCATGGACTTCATAGTGAAACTCCCACCCTCCAAAGGGATGAATACGATCCTCATAGTAGTGGATAGATTTTCCAAACAGGCGCACTTTGTACCCCTCAAGGGTCTTCCCAATTCGGCCACCCTGGCCGACGTGTTTTCTAAAGAAATTTTCAGGTTACACGGCATTCCTCTCACCATTGTCTCGGATAGGGGCATACAATTCATTTCTAAATTTTCACTGAGGAATGAATCCACGCAAGATTCGCCATTTTTCATTAATTATGGGTTCCACCCCAGTCGTCTTCCTCTCTCCTCCATTCCTTCTGGAGTACCTGCAGCTGATGTTCAAGTCACTAATCTACAAGACTCCTGGAAGAAAATCCAAAAAGCCTTGCAAGGGGCCGTCCGGAAACAAAAGACCCAAGCGGATCGGCGCCGTCAGGTGGCACCGGAGTATAAACCAGGGGACAGAGTCCGGCTTTCCTCTACGAATATCAAGCTTACAACTCCTTCTCAGAAGCTGGCGCCTAGATTCTTGGGCCCTTTTGAGGTCCTCGAACGGATCAACCCGGTAGCTTATCGGCTTTTGCTACTCCTGCCATGACGATACCCACAGTCTTCCACATTTCCCTCCTGAAACCCTTCTTCCAGAATGCACACTTTCCGGACCGTCCACGCAGACTCAATCCGGTTGTTGTACAGGGGCAACAAGAATTCGAAGTTCAATTCATTCTTGATTCACGATTTTCTAGAGGCAAACTTCAATTCCTCGTTCATTGGAAGGTATACGGACCGGAGGAACGTTCTTGGGTACCTCGTCACCACATCCACGCTCCAGCTTTACTTAAGCAGCTCCACCGGAAGTTTCCTCATAAACCTTGGGAGGATCGTCCGGAGTCCGATCCTCAAGGGGGGTACTGTAAGGGATCGGGGGACACGCTCCCTACAGCGGGTCCCCGTTGCCCCGGCTCTCAGCACCGCCGCACTCTCCGTGTGCCCTCCCCGCCGGCTCCCTACCTGCTCCGGTCGGGCGCCGCTCCTCTCCTCTGCGGCACACGCCGTCTCCTCCCACACGGGGCGCGCGTGCACCCGATCCTCTTTGCTGTCCTCCTGCACTTCTGGCTCCGCCTCCCATCAGGTACAGGCAATCTCCACCACTCACCTGGCTGTCTCCCACTCTAGGCACCTGAGCCTATCCCTGGCCCGCTCAGGCATGCCCCCGCTCCGCCTCTTACTCCCATTGGTCCTCCTACATATATAACCTCAGTCTGCCCTCTCCTTCCTCGCTCTGCATAGTTTCTTGTGGCTCTTGCTGTATGGAGTTCTATGTCTGGCACTCTTGTATCTTTCAGCTCTCGCTCCAGTTCCTGACCCTGTATGCTACCCGTGGATTTGATCTCGGCTTTCGTTAGACTTCGTATACCTCGCTTCCCCCTGGACTCGGCTTTGGACCTCACTACGCTGCTCTCTCCTGTCCTCGACCTACGGTTTTTGGATCTTACCACTCGGATCTCTGGCGCCCCGGACGCGGCAAGTATCTGGCTAACCCTCTTTCACCAGACCCGGCAACGCACCCTACCACACTCCGGGCACACCCTCACTGCTTTGGATGCGTGTTACACCCTTACCCACCTCAGTACTGGGGACTGGCCAGGTCTGCGGTCAGTTCAGCGTTACATCCACAACTTCTAAAATTATGGATGATAGGCCGAGATATCTACCTAGACAGGGTGGAGTATATCTCAGAGTATGGCAAACGCAGGTGCTATTCTGTAACAGTACCTGATAGTCAGGGCAAACTGGTCAGGAAGCCTGACCCAGCTCATTATTATTAATGCATTTCTCTTACTACAGAGGTAGTAAATGTTCTGTTCATTCACTGTGTGTCATGATATATTATGTATCTGTGATATGCAGTGTCTTTGCTGGTCCTGTTAGCTGAAGTGTACAGTGTTGCATTTCAGCTCATGTTGAATTTACAAGTGTTGCACAGCAAGGTAAGGTTATACCTGCTGTAGTCCAACCCGGGGCGGTTGGAGTTTTACCAGAGGGAGAATGTAACATGGCCTCCCGGCAGTTACTTCTTTGTCTGGGGCTTTTCCTCTGTCAGTCCTGTTAGAACAGGCAGTGGAAAGGTTAATTCCTTCAAAAGGTCTGTATGTGTATTCAGCCTTGAATATGTAGCCATTTTCAAGGGAAGGCCTTGCAACCTGAGGTTTGTCAATCAAAGGGGTGGATATTGGTTGGAACGCCCCCTTCTGGCCAATCTGTATCCGGCTTTGTCTTGTAATGATTCAAAGTTAGAGACACTCCCCTGAGATGTTCCAATTGAGACACACCTCCTAAATTAAGTAGTCAGTTAGCCAGTTAGTTAGGGAGTGAGTTGAGTCTGTGATCTACTGAGTGAGAGGAGTAATTACAGGAACTCTCTCTCTCCCTCCACCCATGCTGGGGTAGGAGGGAGGGGGGCCAAGAAGCACAGGATGCTAGCCAGGGCTCTGAGCTAGAGAGTCAGGACTGATGATACTGTGCTGCTGTGATACTGTGATGCTGTGCTGATGCTGCAATAAAACTCCAGAAAGATACTGCTGTGTGGAACTCTGTCTCTGGTATATGAAGAGTGTGTTCCTCCTCCTCTGAAGACCCCAGAGGATCCCTACTGGCTGGAGACGCTGCACCACCCAGAGATGACCAGAACAAGGTAACCTGTCCAACCCTCTGTCCCTGTCCTGTCTCGCCCCACACCCCCGCGGAGCCCTCAGCCCTCCTGTTACCAGCAGGTTTCAGCACCAATACACCTGTGTAACCAGTGAAGGAGAATACCCCCCCCCAGATCCCTTAGGGGGGGGGGGGACAAAAGGGTTACATATATATAAAACAGATGTAGCCAGGTCCCCTGAGGTATTACCTTCTCTCCTGTATATGCGAGCTGAGTAGCACTAAGGGTTGCGGCCGGTATCGCGTTGTGGTGGTTCCGCCGGTTCGCGGAGCAGGGCGCCGCCATTGTTAGGGGCGTTGCGCATGCGCGAGAAGCAGGAGCACTCCAGGACTATAGGGAGCTTGCGTCTGCGCAGTTAAGGTCCAGAAAGCCCGCGAAGGACTAGCCAATAGGGAAGGAGGATCTCTGTTGGCATCCAGAGATATATTCCGCGCGCAGGAACTATGTAGTTAGTCGGGGACTGGAGCGGCAAGGGGTAAGAGGTAGGGTGCTGGAGTCCGTGACTCCAAGCACTAGGCCAGTACTCCCGTAGGCCCCAGACAGCCCTGAGCCACGCTAGCGGAGTGTGATAGGGACCGGCCCTAGGTTAGGGACCTGCCCCCTTAGCTATAAGCTAGTAAGGAATCCAGCGGACGCTGCGTTTTCCACCGAGATGTTTGGGCCTATGCTTGGTCCTAATGGGACCTATAGACTATAAGGGCGGAGGCTCCGTGCGGAGTGACTACAGCCGGTGGACATCAACCGGGTTGCCATTAAGTACAGACGACGGAAGAAGCGGTGATATTATCCACGCTGGAATTCACCTCACCATTGGAGGACATCCAGCGATTCCCTTTGCGGTATAGCAGCACCCGCGGCTGGAGCCCGGGCAGGTAACACCACAACACATGTGCACCAACCAGGCCTACCATTGACATAGTGGCTGCGCAGTCACACACAAATACACATACGCTGGTCTACGTATTGGGAGCGCAAGACGTTGAGTGGGACTCATTGGACTTGAGGGTGGGATTATTGTGTTGAGACGGTAGCGTCCGCCGAGACGCATAAAGTGTGGACACCCGCCGTGGTGTCCGTTATAGCTAACCTTTGGAGGAAACGCTGAGTTGGGTTACCTTTAGAGAGGGACCCCTGTTACTACTTGTTTAACTTCTATGTTTTAGTGAGCAGTAAAGAAGTATTCGTTCTTATACATTATTGATTGTCCTGCGAGGAACCACTCCCCCTCTGGTGGGAGCCATCGCAGGTGGAGGCGCTGCATCATTGTAAGTAATATCCCTTGTATAACTGCCCCAGGTTCCCCGTGGCGGAAGCTCAGCCCTCCTGTGAGCTAACAGGTTATGCACCACATTGTGTAACTATAAGTTTTCTACACCCACACAGTATAATCTGCGATTGGGGGGGGGGGAAACCCGTTACATTTGGAGGCGCTGCTGAGAGACTTAGACCTGGGGTGCCCTATTCAACAAACGTTCTAAAATGTCTCCCGTATTCCCGTGCCTGTCGCGATCAGAAGTATATGAGTGGGCTACGAGGCTGGAAGTGCCACCAGCACACACTCTGGCGGTGTGCACCGTCCCTATAGACATCCCATCTATGGCCATCCGAGTGGCTCTGCGCCAACATTCTCATCTCCGCGGTAAAAACGCCCTAGCCTTGGTGGATCAATGCACAGAGACAAAAGGGCATTATTCAGTATTAGTGGACCTTGGGCAAGAGGTAAATGAAGAACAAGAACCATCTAGTGTATGGTTTGACGATCCGGCCGAGTCAAGCTGTGCGGTAGTATACCCCGCGCGGCCTATTAAGTCAGAACCTGACAGCTCTCACGCGAACTTAGAGGAGGCAGAGATGTGCGCCTTGTCTTCTACCCCTGAAAGTTATTGCGAGTCTATAGTAGGCACAGTTGCCGACCACAGCCCGCCGCTCAGTATTGCCCTGGTCCCGACTAGCGGAAGAAATGAGATTCAAATGTTAGCTCAAAGTCTTGCCGAGTTGGGAGGAGCCAGGGCTGACGCATCAATGCAACAACAATATCGCAAATTGAAGACCTTTTCAGGCACTAAACCGACTCCCATGGGCGAAGAGGCATTCGACGCCTGGATAGAGTATACCTCGCAGGTGGTGGAGGAGTGGACGTGTCCTGAGCTAGTCAAACGCCAACGCATAATGGAGTGTCTACAGACCCCCGCTTCCATCACTATACGGCTGGCTAAAGATCAACATGCAGACATCACTGCTCAGAAAATGTTGGAGACACTCGAGCGTGCCTATGGGGCGGACCGAGGATGAAGGCCAACTGATGCTGAGGTACCTAAATCTTCGCCAGAAGCCGGGGGAGGAGCTGTCTGTCTATCTCCACCGAATTAGGCAAGTTCTATGGGATATGCGAAAACGAGACCAGATCAAGTCCACTCAGGTGGACGAGTATTGTTGGAATCAATTCCAGAAAGGAGCCCTGCCCGACAACCCTATCGCCCTCCTGGTCAAATGCTCCTTGATGCGGAACGAACCCCCTAGCTGGGAAGATCTAGTAGATGAGATCAACAAGCATGAGGCATATGGCCGGTTGCATCCTCCCGCCAAGAGTAAGGAGTCCACCCCCAGTGACCCGCCTAAAGCCACTGGGGCTAAAGCCAAGAATCCCGCGACTCCAGAAGAGGAAGTCGCCCCTAAGGGTGCAGTCCCCAAAGCTAGGCCGAGTCGAAATTCCCCACCCCCATACCGTGGTCATCCGGAATCAAGGGACCGCCTTTGCTACACCTGCGGTAAGAAGGGCCATCTCACTCGGGCCTGCCCAGAACGGGAGGAGCTCCCCGAAGACAAAAATTCCACTCGACCCAACCCAGCTCGGACGATGGTATGCCAAGCGCGAGCTGCCAAACCTGACGGGAAAACCCCCCAAGGGAACCCCTCAGCCCCGGCCGATACCGAGGCCCAGACGGGCCCCTCCAACCGAGGGCCGTACAGCCAAGTAGGCCCTGCAGCAATTGTACCCATTTTAGTAGAAGGGATCTACGCCTCGGCCCTACTGGATACAGGGTCGCAAGTGACTATTATATATCATCCGTTCTACGAACAGCACCTCCGGCACTGTACCCTGCGTCCGGCTGAACACGTGACCGTACGAGGGCTAAGCAATGAAGACTACCCTATCACTGGAATTGTACAGGTGTAGATGGAAATACTCCAGCTGAACACCGGGAAACGACACCCCATGCAGTTAGCGGCCTTGGTATGCCCAGAACCCCAAGGTCAATACAAGTACCCGATCATTCTAGGCACTAACGCGGATATAGTACAAGAAGTGTTCCGGCAGTACCTAAAAGAGACTAATGAGTTACCCTTAGCCACCGCTCTTCTAGACCCAGTTCTGCGAGACGAGTGCCAACGGATCTATGCCTTGGAACGACATGGGGACCTATACAATCGCCAAGCCGGGCTGACGACCATATTACCGGGGGGAGTGCGGAGGCTGGCCATCTGGTGTTGCTACTCGGACCGAGAGGGGGAGGATCAGCTGTTCTCGCTGGAAAGTACCCCGGAGGAAGAAGTCCGGAGAAAATATAAGATACTCCCGGAGGTGAGGGAATGGACAACTAAGATTCCCCTCCGAACCCACGTGTACGTACAGAATATCTCTCCCTTTCCGATGGAGTTGGATGCCGGACAGAAGTTGGGGAGCATATATCCGGTCAGCCCTGTCATAGACCCACCAGAGGTGAAGGCGGCGGCCGCGGGCGAGCGGCCCGTTGAAATGAATTTAAATTTCGGTGAGTCGACACTATCTACCCAGTGGAAAGAACGACTGGTCGCGCAGCTGACCCAACGACGACATGTGTTCTCCACGAGTGAGATGGATGTGGAGTGTAGCCGCAGTGCCCAACATACCATCCGATTGAGTGATACCACCCCGTTCCGAGAACGGTCGCGCCGCCTCGCCCCACGAGATATAGACGATGTAAGGAATGTTCTCCACGATATGGAAGAGTCCGGGATCTTGGTAGAGTCTCGGGGCCCATATGCGTCCCCCATCGTGGTGGTGGGTAAAAAAAATGGAGCCGTACGATTGTGCATTGATTATCGGACACTGAACAACCGCACGATACCGGATCAGTACACCCTCCCGCGCATCGAAGAACTACTGAACGCACTAAATGGAAGTCAGTGGTTCAGTGTGCTCGATCTCCGATCCGGGTACTATCAGGTGCCTATGAGCGCGGAGGATCAAGAAAAAACTGCTTTCGTCTGTCCCTTAGGATTCTATCAATTCATCCGTATGCCCCAAGGTATATGTGGGGCGCTGGCCACATTCCAGAGGTTGATGGAAAAGACCATCGGGGACATGGTTCCACGGGAATTTCTGGTATACCTGGATGACATTATCGTCTTCGGGAGAACCTTAGAGGAACACGAAGAGCGGTTATTCAAGGTAATCGACCGTCTGGGGAACGAAGGGTTGAAATTATCCCTAGACAAATGCCGTTTTTGCCACACATCGGTGACCTACGTGGGACACATAGGGGATCACCACTGATCCTGCCAAGGTAGAAGCTGTAGTAAACTGGCCGCGCCCCGAGAATGTCACAGAGTTGCGGTCCTTCCTATGCTTCTGCGGGTATTACCGCCGCTTTGTGGAAGGATACTCGAGCAAGGCTAAGCCCCTGAACAACCTATTAAAAATATATCCCTCAGAAACCGGGAAGAAGGCTGTCTCAGCTAGCCAACCGTTCGGGGACCAATGGACATCGGAATGTGAGCGAGCCTTCCTGAAATTAAAGGGATGCCTGACCGAGGCGCCCGTGCTTGCATATGTGGACCCCGAGCAGCCCTACGTCCTGCATGTGGATGCCAGTCTGAATGGACTGGGCGCCGTCCTGCACCAGAAGCATTCTGAAGGTCTGCGGCCTGTGGCTTACATCAGTCGCAGCTTGACACCCAGCGAGTAGAGATACCCCGTCCACAAGTTGGAATTCCTGGCCCTCAAGTGGGCTATTACCGAGAAGCTACACGATTACCTGTACGGGGTTGCTTTCGAAGTAAGGACCGATAACAACCCCCTTACTTATGGCAATACCTCAGCCAAACTGGACGCTGCCGGACACCACTGGTTGGCCACCTTGAACAGTTATAACTTCTCCATGAAGTACAAACCAGGACCCCTGAATGTCGGAGCGGACGCCCTTTCCCGAAGACCCGGGCTAAGTGCTATCCCTGATGACGAAGAATGGGAAGAACTGCCTGGGCCTGCAGTGCGAGCTATGTGCAGCATGGCCGCTATCATCGACGACCGAGTGGCGTTCTCAGAATTAAGAGTAGTCGATTCATTGGGATGTCGGTCGCAGGCTGTCCCAGATGCTTACTGTGATCCCAAAGGGATGAATATCACGCCTGACAAAGTACTACGGTGGAAGGACCTAGTAGATTACCAAGTGCAAGACCCTATTATTGGTATCATCCGGAGAGCCGTAATAAAGGATAACCCGGCCCTGCTTAAGTGTGCCCCCAAAAACTTGGTAGCCCTACTCATGCGGGAGTGGGATCATTTCAAAATAGACAATTGCTTGCTCTACCGGGTGGTACAATACCACAACCACCCGGACAGAAGACAACTAGTCCTCCCTAGGAACCTACAATTTCTGGTGCTAAAGGCTCTACATGATGATCATGGACACCTTGGTACCGACAAGACCTTTGGGCTGGTCCGAGATCGGTTCTTTTGGCCTAAAATGTGAGAGGCTGTTGAGCGTCATTGTCGCCGATGCACCCAGTGTGTACAGCGAAAAACCCTGCCCACCCGAGCAGCCCCATGGGTCATCTGCAGAGTTCGGGCCCCATGGACCTTGTGTGTATGGACTTCCTGTGTATTGAACCGGATAGCCGGGGGATATGCAATGTGCTGGTTATTACCGACCACTACACGCGTTATGCTCAAGCTTTCCCTACTAAAGACCAAAAAGCCATCACCGTGGCAAAGATATTATGGGAAAAATACTTTGTACATTACGGCCTTCCCAACCGCCTCCACTCTGACCAAGGGCGGGACTTCGAGAGTACCTTGATCAGGGAACTGCTACGAATGTTGAACATTGCCAAATCTCGAACGACCCCATATCACCCTGAAGGAGATGCCCTACCAGAGCGGTTTAATCGGACATTGTTAGACCTACTCAGAACCCTACAGAGCGCCCAGAAATCAGAATGGAGTCGACATGTAGAAACTTTGGTGCATGCATATAATTGTACCCGACACGAGTCAACCGGGTTCCCCCCGTACTTCCTGATGTTTGGGAGAGAAGCCCGCTTACCAGTGGATGTGCGTCTTAGAATCTCCACGGATGGGATACATAATGCTACCCATTTTAAATATGTGCAACGACTCAAAGACAGCTTGCAACAGGCATATCGGCAGGCAGAGAAATCCACCGCTAAGCTCAATGCTGATAATAAGAGGCGATACGACCATAAAGTCCGATATCAGGAACTTCGGCCAGGAGATGCTGTGTTGCTTCGGAACTTAGGCGTCCCAGGAAAACATAAGCTGGCCGACCGTTGGAGAGATGGAGTGTATGAGATAGAATCCCAAATGCCTGGCCTCCCGGTCTATCGTATCAAAGACACTAACGGCCGGGTAAAGGTATGGCACCGCAATCATCTTCTTCCCATTCCGCAGGTGGAAGATGAAGAGATTGAGATATTGGCCACACCGCTCAACGGTGAGCCCGATTTACCAGAGCAGGGTCAAGAGACTGTCCATAATGAGACCCCCTCTGACACTACGGATGACCCATTGGAGGTACCTTCTCAAAGGGACCACTCCACAGAAGGGGCATCTCCCGGAGGAGCTACGGGTAAAGGGCCTACTGAGGGCCAACGCCTACTGAGGTGGCACCAACAGGCCAGCCTTTGGATCCACAGAGCCCGAGCTTTGTTCCTAACAGAGACTATTCAGAGACATTTCTCCCCTCAAGGGAAGAGGCTGAGCCTCAGGACTGTGCTTATTACTCCCCCGAGGGAGTTGCTGAAGAACAGCTCAGACGGAGCCAAAGAAACAGGTACCCTCCAATGCGGGTAGCCTATGATCAGATGGGGGCACCCCATTATGAGACTAAGCAGTGTTCTCGGAGCAAGACCCAATCTGTGATTGTGATGCTCACAGAGTTGTGTAACATTGTATAGAGTCATGCATGTGCTAAGTTATGTCTCTAATGCATTTTTCATTATATAAATGCTGTATATAGTTATGATATTGGTGTCCCAAGCGAGGACGTTGGGGATTTTACCGGGGGGAGGATGTAGCCAGGTCCCCTGAGGTATTACCTTCTCTCCTGTATATGCGAGCTGAGTAGCACTAAGGGTTGCGGCCGGTATCGCGTTGTGGTGGTTCCGCCGGTTCGCGGAGCAGGGCGCCGCCATTGTTAGGGCCGTTGCGCATGCGCGAGAAGCAGGAGCACTCCAGGACTATAGGGAGCTTGCGTCTGCGCAGTTAAGGTCCAGAAAGCACGCGAAGGACTAGCCAATAGGGAAGGAGGATCTCTGTTGGCATCCAGAGATATATTCCGCGCGCAGGAACTATGTAGTTAGTCGGGGACTGGAGCGGCAAGGGGTAAGAGGTAGGGTGCTGGAGTCCGTGACTCCAAGCACTAGGCCAGTACTCCCGTAGGCCCCAGACAGCCCTGAGCCACGCTAGCGGAGTGTGATAGGGACCGGCCCTAGGTTAGGGACCTGCCCCCTTAGCTATAAGCTAGTAAGGAATCCAGCGGACGCTGCGTTTTCCACCGAGAGGTTTGGGCCTATGCTTGGTCCTAACGGGACCTATAGACTATAAGGGCGGAGGCTCCGTGCGGAGTGACTACAGCCGGTGGACATCAACCGGGTTGCCATTAAGTACAGACGACGGAAGAAGCGGTGATATTATCCACGCTGGAATTCACCTCACCATTGGAGGACATCCAGCGATTCCCTTTGCGGTATAGCAGCACCCGCGGCTGGAGCCCGGGCAGGTAACACCACAACACACGTGCACCAACCAGGCCTACCATTGACATAGTGGCTGCGCAGTCACACACAAATACACATACGCTGGTCTACGTATTGGGAGCGCAAGACGTTGAGTGGGACTCATTGGACTTGAGGGTGGGATTATTGTGTTGAGACGGTAGCGTCCGCCGAGACGCATAAAGTGTGGACACCCGCCGTGGTGTCCGTTATAGCTAACCTTTGGAGGAAACGCTGAGTTGGGTTACCTTTAGAGAGGGACCCCTGTTACTACTTGTTTGACTTCTATGTTTTAGTGAGCAGTAAAGAAGTATTCGTTCTTATACATTATTGTATGTGTTATTGATTGTCCTGCGAGGAACCACTCCCCCTCTGGTGGGAGCCATCGCAGGTGGAGGCGCTGCATCATTGTAAGTAATATCCCTTGTATAACTGCCCCAGGTTCCCCGTGGCGGAAGTTCAGCCCTCCTGTGAGCTAACAGTTTATGCACCACATTGAGTAACTATATGTTTTCTACACCCACACAGTATAATCTGCGATTGGGGGGGGAAAACCCGTTACACAAAGATTGTTTTTAAAGAGACTTGTTACCTTCTGTGTAGTTTAGCCTACAGGTTCAGTTCCGCTACAAGAATTGCACTAGGCAGGATGGCATAGAAACCATTTGCACATAGAACTACATATACAAATAGCATGTTACTAATACTGATCATAACCAGCAATAAACTAAACAGGGGAGTCCCAGTCTGTACCTGGCAAGGCTTGTGCGCTGGTGGAACTTTGCAGAACCAGGGCCATTCCCCTTACAGAAGTTACACAATTGCCAGAGCCCAGCGTTCCCTGCCCTCCCAATGGAACCATTTGTTACATGGCTTTCACTGTGTAAGTCCCTGGCCTCAGTTTAGTTATCCCTGAGGGGGGCTCACAGCAGTTCTTCTTCAGGCTTTTTCCCTAATTCTTTCTGAACCCATCTATTGGGGCCTCCCTTTAATACTCTGCAATCTGGCTATGCCCCTTTTCCAGGACCCTCTATTCTGTTCTAGAGTGGGCCTGATATACTGTAAATAATCTCAGAGTTATTCCTCAAAGAGCCACACTATAATACATATACAGTAGAACAACCCTTCTAAAAATGGTATTCAAAGGGCTTTGACCCATGGCCTCCTGAAGTCAAATGTAAACGAAGTGCTAAATTATATCCTGTAACCCACTTGTGAGAAAGATATGGCGGATTCTTGTGATAAAGCACCATTATAAGGTATATACCACCAAGAAGAAGTATAATTATAAACCCAGGCTCCAAATATCCTAATACAGTATTTTGTAGTGTTTTAGTAACTGTTGCAGAATGATCATCTTTGCTAATGACAGTTATATTACTTTCTAATAGTGTTTTTATAATAATATTGTTTTCCTTTATACAGCGCTGAAAATGTATGCAGCACTGTGCATAGGGCACAGGACTGGGGAATCCCTGCCCCATAGATCTTACAATCTAATTTCGTTGCCTCATCAATAATGACTAAGCAGTGCTACTACGTGACAGACCTTCCAGCACAGCTTAGTAAATATGTCTCTTTATGACCCATTTCGGTGAATGGGCTGTGAGGTCTCTCCCAGCATGGACGCTGTTTTATGGGGTAGTAGTTCTTAGTAAATACAGCCCAAAGTGACTTGCTAAAAGTCACACGGAGAGCAGACAGTGGGACTTCCACTAGCGTCACCCTTTTAAAGGCAGTGCCGACCCTTCCTAATGTTCACTGACTAACCCATAGTTTTAGCCCTGATCTCCAGTCCTCAAGCTCCACCAACAGGTCAGGTTTTAAGGCTATCCCTACTTAAGAACAGGTGGCTTAATCAGTGTGGCTCAATCACTTTGATTGAGCCACCTGTTCTAAAGCAGGGATAGTCCTGTTGGTGGGACTTGAGGACTGGAATTGAGAAACACTGGTTTAGCCCATTCAACATCATAACCATATCAAACTATAAACTTGTAGATGGAGATACTGCACCGACACACTTTATTCGAGCAAATACCCGGTATGTACCTGGCAGATACCTGGAATGCGCCACTCCTAACCTCTGACAAGCCCCGTTGCATTTGCCTTCCCAGCCTGGGTTCATGCGTGGCTGATGGGCGGCTGATCTGTTAAATGATAATGATTAGGATTTAATAGGCTGCAATGCTTCGCGTGTCTACCAGATGGCATAAATTCATGAATTGTAATGCAGTTTATATATATATACTGTGCAGTATTGCAGCCAGCGGGAATAAAATGCTTCAATCCCTGCTTGGAAAATAACTCAATGTACTCGGGCAGAAAACAGTCACAAACCTCAATACACCCGGGTATACCCGAATTCGTGGGACTAGCTAAGCTCGAATAAAGTGTGTCGCCAGTGTATCATTTTCTAAGTACAGACTTTCACAAAGTGTGCTGCGTACACACGAGTGGTTACCTGTTCTTCTTCATTCCTTGCTAAATGAATGAAGTATGTCAGAATGGTCGAAGGAGAGTCCTGCGGAACCACTTGTTCTGGAAGCTGGATTGAACCTTGATCATCATCAAACACACCTGCTAGACCAGAGTAGGTTTCCGAAGCAGTGCGACCTTAAAACACAGAGAAGAGAGGATGAAGAGATGGTAACCTGGTATCCTAGTGCTATGGTATATACAATACTGATAGGGTCCATGTCATTGGCCATTATATTGGAGAAAGTTTGGTAGATTGTACAGGCATCGGGTCCTAGTCATTAAAGTCAGTGAATGCACATGTTAAGTGTATTTTTGGGAGAGAAAAGGAACGGTATAGAAATGTGTTTTTTTTCTAGTGGTGATTTTTATTTGAAAACACAGTTCCTGTTAGGGGGAGAGGGGGAGGAACTGACAATGTTCTGGTAACGGGAATACGCCAATCGAGCTTCCATTCCCATTATTGGAGATCTGTGATTCCGCCCCTAAATGCCGTGATAACGTCTGATTGCTATTTACAGTCTTTTGTTTCCGGGCACATTTGCATTGCTAATCTCGCAACGTTATGAATAGACACCAGGATTCGTCAAGCTCCGATGTGGGGTATCACACCTGACCTGCTGTTATCTGACCCATTGACTTGAATGGCAGTTAACTCTGGATTGGGTGCGGAAACCCAAGTATTGGAGCTTGAAGAATCTGACACATTGAATCCTATGATAAATGTGCTATGTCCTGATATATTTGACTAAATGTTACATAGTTACATATAGTTACATAGTAGATGAGGTTGATAAAAAGACATACTGTACATCCATCAAGTTCAATCTATGCTAAATTTAGACGACGGATACTTTATCCTATACCCGTACTTACAGTATATTGATCCAGAGGAAGGCAAACAAAAAACCCCAGTGAAATATTATCCAATGATATCTCATAAGGGGAAAAATAAATTCCTTTATGACTCCAAAAATTGTCAATCGGATTAATCCCTGGATCAACATCCTTCCCATGTTTACTTATTTTATATATCCCTGTATACCTTTCCTTTCTAAAAAAGATGTCCAACTTTTTTTGAACATATCTATCGTATCTGCCATCACAGTCTCCATGGGGAAGGAATTCTGCATTTTAACTGCATTTACTGTAAAGAACCCTTTCCTGTGTTGCTGGTGAAATCTCCTTACCCCCCAACCTTAAGGGATGACCCTTTGTCCTTTGTACTACCCGTGGGATGAATATTTATTTTGAAAACTCCTTGTACTGACCTCGAATTTATTTGTATCTAGTTATCATATCCCCTATTAGACACCTCTTTTCTAATTTAATTTCTAATTTAGCTAGCCTCTCCTCATAAGTTAGATTGTCCATCTCCTTTATTAATTTAGTGGGTCTTCTCTGCACTCTCTGTAGGTACATAATATATTTTCTAAGGACTGGTGGCAAAAAGTGTACCCCATATTCAAGGTGAGGTCTTACTAATGCTTTATAAAGCGGCATAATAATGTTTACTTCCCTTCCAGCCATTGCCCGTTTAATGCAAGATAAGATCTTGTTTGCCTTTGCAGCTACTGCATGACTTTGGGCACTATTGCTATGCCTGCTGTCAACAAGCACTCCTAAATCCTAAATTCCCTTAATGTATTCCCATTTAATGTGTAAGTCGCCAGTTTATTCCTGTTTCCCAAATGCATAACCTTACATTTATTTGTATTAAACCTCATCTGCAATTTACCTGCCCAAGTTACCAGTCTATCTAAGTCCTCCTGGAGAGAAATTACACCCTGCTCTGATTCTACTACCTTACACCATTTGGTGTCACCAGAAAAGATGGATACTTTGCTCTCTATGCCAACCCAAGGTCATTAATAAAAAAGTTAAAAAGCAGGGGTCCCAGTACCGATCCCTGAGGTACTCCACTGACCACTTTAGCCCAAACTGAAAAAGTTCCATTTATGACAACTCTCAGTTGTCTATCCTTCAACCAGTTTTCAATCCAGTGCAAATATTTTTAGAGTCCAATTTGCTTTATTTTGTACACTAACCTCTTGTGTGAAACCGTATCAAAAGCCTTTGCAAAATCTAAGTACTGTAGACCACATCAACTGCATTACCCTGGTCTAAATTCCTACTTACCTCCTCAAAGAAACAAATAATGTTAGTTTGGCATAATCTACCCTTCATAAATTCATGCTGATAATTACTAATAATGTTGTTTTCCATTAGGTATTCCCGTACTAAACCTTCAAGTAGCTTCCCCACTATTGATTTCATGGCTTACAGACCTGTAATTCCCTGGTTGTGATCTAGCTCCTTTTTTAAATATAGGCACAACATTTGCTTTATGCCAATCTTGTGGTACTGAACCTGTTTTCTCAGTTCATGGCTAATGCACTTTATTCCTGTAAATATACTGATTTTTATTTTTTTTAAAGTGTAGCCTAGCCTCCAGCTGCTACTTCTTTTCCTGGGCACACTTTGATGTATCCAAGGGCGGGTCTAGCAACAGCCAGAGAGTGTCAGCCTGAGGTGTGGAGACTGATTGGGCCACATACTGGATGTGATGGCCTGTCAGTATCCAGATCTGTCTTGTTATGAGACAGAGTTACTGTCACACCCAAAGGGTATAAATACTGGCACTCTCACAAAAGTAAGTATCTCTTTTCTCCCCCTGTGGAGTGAGTGCCAGCTACCCTGTGTCTCACTAGGAGGCCTCAGGAGGATCACCATTACCATCACCAGGCCTAATAGGAAAGATATGCAATGCTGTGAGATCTGTACCATCATCAGTGTGATTCACTGTCTGAGGATCTAGAAAAGGTGTCAGTATGGACTCTCCTTCCATCCAAAGGACCATGCTGACTGGAGGCGCTGCAACCACGAATAAGGTACCCTGTAAACCCTGTCCTGGTCACCCTACAACACTGCGGAGCACTCAGCCCTCTTGTTGCCACACACGTACGCACCACCGCAAATATGGAGTAGCAGGAGAAGCAGACCCCAATCTCACTTAGGAGGGGGGTACAAGGGCTACATAGGTATCTTAATAATAATACAGTATGTGCAGTACCAACTATATTTTGTTGGATATGCCTGAGTGCAATATAAAATATACTGTATCTTCAAACTCTGTCACGGCTGAAACATTGTAACAGAGATTTTTCAAAATGCGATGAAAGTGTCACACTCCTTACTTGTATATGCAAATATTACACATGCAGTTGTGTTTGCTGATCTCTAATACATTATTATTCCTATTTGTCCGACAGAGCCGCAGTGCATTTGTGAAATGAAATTGCTTAGTCTTGTGTCCACCCAGAGTATCGTCAAATATTAAACTACCTAAAAGGCAGTGACATGGGCACCAATAGCTGTAGTTGCCCAGTGTTTTAAACAGAATCTTAATCACGGTGTTGTATTAACCTCAATCTCTTGTCCTTATGCAGTGAAGCCCTTTGTATAAACAGTATTTACAAAAAAAATGCTTTATCCAGATCATATACTTCATTGTGAAATACCCATGTTATAAATTATGGGGAGATATTGATTTTGTGAGGACTCCTAACTTAGCCGTTATTGGGATTTTCAAAAAATAATTTTATAATTTAGCAAGTAGTAGGGCTGGTATTTTTACTCTAACACACCTACTGTAAAAATCCTTAATCTCAATCTCTGATTCCCTCGCTCCTTTACATCCTTTTCACCAAAAGACCAAATTTGCATGCTATGGGGAAGTGAGAATTCTGGGCATTATTGCATCGAACAAGAAACAAAGACGTCCAGAGCAACGCCCAGTAGCACTCCTTTTCACACACACACACACACACACACACACACACACACACACACACACACACACACACACACACACACACACACACACACACACACACGTGTATATATATATATATATATATATATATATATATATATATATATATATATATATAGTGGTAATTTCATGCAGCTTGTTGTGACAGGTTCAATGCCAGGACCATCCTGCCTCTAATTATAGAGGTAAATAAGGATTTTAATCAGTTAGTGTTAGGACCTGCGATGTTATGGTCATGCCTTGAAAGTGGCTCGAAGGCTTATGGCAAATACATGCCAATGTAATCTTCAAATCCCCCTTCCATGTTTTTAATTATACTTGTGGCTCCTGTTAAATATTCCTGTGAGAAAGCAAACACATGCATTATGATAAAACAGAAACCTGTTACCTGATTTAATCTTCTTTAAGTCTGATCTCTTGTTAGCAGATCGGTACTTGGAATATTGATTCTGGATCCAAGAAACCTTTTCCTCAGAGGCCATGGCATCACCCTATAAAAAAGAATAACATTAATCCGTGTATTTGAAAGCTATAAAATAAAGGGTATGCATGTTCTCTATGCCCTGTATAGTACATCAGATATGATTATTTTTTCAGATCTGCCTCTGGGTGGTTGCAATATTGGTTATCAATATCTCACAGTTGGAGGGATGAGGGACAAGTATGTACATCTCAATTTAGCGTTGACCTTGGTATTCAACTGCATATACCTCTTTCTCTGCCACAACTACTGATACAGGTTTAGGGTCATATTCTCTCATCGGTCTTCTGCATTAGGACCCCTTACAGTCCATTTAAGTCAATGGGCCATACAGGGTCATCCAGTGTGAAGACTGCCTAGTAGATATGGACCTCAGTAGCATTATATTGTTCCTCCAGATAACACAACATATCCTGGTATAGTGCAGGACATCACACAGTTTATGTAGCTGTAGGATTCGGTGGCAGAGCTGCTGCAGAATATCACAACATATCCCACTAATGTAAAGCGCCAGAGAGGACAATGAAGCCTGTTACATCTATATGTAGTACTGTGACTGTATTCCTGAGCATAGCAATTATCAAGTTTCTGGTATACAACTCCCAAAACCTTCCGGTCTGCAAAATATCTACTTTCCTAGGTCCAACTGTCATTAGAAGGCTTCCTGTGGTATACAGAGGTGTGCTACTGGTATTTAGCCTGAGACCTACAGTGTAACTTGTTGCAGGTTCCTCTGTTAGTGAGGCGCTTATTCATTTTCTAAGTCCTACATTAGGGCTGCGGCCGGGGTGGAGGGAACCGTGCGCGCTCACGCTCGGCACGATCAGAGTGTTAACTCTAAATGCCCTCGTCCAGGGTGAGGGTGCGACACGCCGCCTCCCACGTGCACAACTATCTAGCCAGGAATCGCACGGCCAAGCAGAGCGCATGACGTCACTGCGCTCGAGCTCCAACGCGCATGCTCCAAGCCTGGCCGCACTACTTCTGAATCTCTAACTAAACGTGCAGTTTATAACGTCCCTTGGTGGCACACATGACGTAGAAAGGAACATTTATTTCAACATCAATGTACAACACATCAATAAAAGGTACAGAAGGTTCATACATCTAGATAATATCCATTTTTTTTCAGCAGAAAATTGATTAATGGCACAGTCAAAAAGGAATTGTTATGAAACTGCATTTTTTTTGTCATTAATATTGTAGGTTTTTTTTTTACCCTGATCTGATTTTAATAATGTTCATGCTACAAGACACATCCATTATTTATGAAGGGAGCGTCCGAAGGGTGTTCTTTGTATCTTCAGAGGGAAGTGGCTATTTCTAACTGGGAGGCCTCCTACACTGCATCCATTTCCATATTCATATGGTATATATAATTGTGGGAAACCTACCGTATGAGAACACTTTGCTGAATGGTAATGGTTATAAGCTGAAATGTGGCACTACCATCTTTGCAGCATATTGCCGTGTTTCATGGCACTTTTGTAAGGACCTCTAAGCAGACAGATTCACATTTTGCATTAGTAGTCAATACAGTAACTTATTTTTTTTATAGATAATGTGTTACATCATGTTGTCTTTAACCCCTTTTTTGGGGCACTGCAGAAAGTGCCATGTTAATAATAATAATAATAATAATAACAATAATAATAACAATAATAATATAGTAAATTAGCCTGTCTTAAATTTTGTTTATCATTTGATGTTGCTATGTATGTCTTTATGTACCAATCGTTATGCATTGCAATTAAGATGGCACCTTAAATAATAATAGTCAAAATAATATGAATAGCATTACAACCTTCCTGTGGTAGAACGCCTAATATGTATAGGTTCTACATTCACTTTTTACATACTATTATACAATATTATTCTATACTATAATACAATATTATTAAACACTATAATACAATATTATTCAACACTATAATACAATATTATTCAACACTATAATACAATATTTTCATAGCTGGCCCCATTAGCTGAAAAGGAAACTAACAAACGCAATAAATAAATAAATGCTGCATTTCTAACAATTAATATACCTATATTCTATTAGGGTATTATCTCATCATTAAACATGAACAAAATGGCATTATCTGGATATAACTTAACACTCTATCACAACATGCTGTATCACGACATGCTGTATCACGACATGCTGTATCACGACATGCTGTATCACAACATACTGTATCACAACATAGTGTATCACTTATTCAAAACTAACGCCTGTTCATTAGCATAAGCACAGCATGGTTAGGGCATGTGTACAGACCACAATGTAGGTGCTATGTATGTGTTTCTATACTGTAGATCTTTCAAAAAAAGATGCCTCCACCGTTGTTCTCATACAGTAACCTCGTAATTTGATTGTTCACTATATTTAAATGGTTACCTCTTTGGGTCAGAGACTCTTTTTCTTTTCTTTTAGATTTGATACCCGTATCCCTATTTTGTCTTGTATACTATTTCTGCAAATCTCTAAGTAGATGACTGTGACTATACGAGTAATAGCTATATAAAAACATGCATATTTACATGTCCATATTTATATTACAGTATAGTGGTGTAATAAGCATTCCTGCATATCATGTAAGTTTGCTTTCAGGTGCTTGGTTTTCACATCCAGTATATGGCTTCCGTTATTGATTCCATCTCTGCACTGATCTGTCTGCAGAGATCTACATCCCAGCTGTAAGTTCTGCATTAGGACTAAAGGAACACTTCTCATTACTGATCTCTTTGTACTAAATAGTTATTACTCGTTGACCTGTGGGACTTGGGCAGCCACCTGGCCCAAGCCAACCAATATCTCCAGCCAATCTGGGTTCTTAGACTAGGTCAAAAGATTTTGTTTTTTATATAGCACTACTAATATCCTTATTTCATAAGGGGACAATAAGATGATAGATGTCAAGACATATTTAAGACTGAACATGTATCTCCCATCGCCACTTAAAAACCTAGTCTGGGCGGTTTATTATAAGTACATTTGGGGCGTGGTGGTAACCCAACAGTTTAGAAGAAAAACATCATATTGGTGGAATAACTCTGACTCCACATGAATCAATGCAAGATACTGACAGCCAGAGTGAGACTGATTTTCAAACAAAGCACTCGTTCTATATGTGCCGAAGCAGCCAATTGGGCTGTTTTAGGCTGAAAAATCCCCATTGATTTAAATAGGGAATTTTGTCTGAAAACAGACAGATATATCCTCATATAGAATCAGCCCTTAAGTGTGACTGAAACGCTGCCCTGCATCTTCACTCAACCGTCCCCATGCACCATCCATTGTAACTTTCATGTTTTCTATCTTCATCATTCCGTTTTATAATGAGGAACTCTGCTGCCCTCTGGTGGCTATAAGGAATACAGACGCAGCCGGGAGTGAATGAACATTTATTGTTGCTGTATCAGTCCAAAACAATGGGCTCTAGGTATCAAAGGTAAAAAGTAGGCGCAAAGTTGTTATTTTGTGAGTGTCAATTTTGCTGAAAGTCTGCCTCTTTATGCGATGAAATGAGGGATTTATGGAAGTGGGAGAAGTTAGGGCGTCTATGAATTAAGAAAGCTGCGGCGTTTGTTACTTTTCATTTTTTGACAGTTTTCTGCAGTGGTTTTCTCTGTCTCCCTATAGGTGACATAAGTCTTTTATATATCTGCCTGAAGTCACTACGGTCACGGGAGAAAATACCGTTAAGAGTTTTTCACAAATAAAAAAAAAATTCTTGTTTTTTTTTTTGTCTCCTTTGATGTTTTTTTCCTTCTGTTCCCAACAGGTGATGTTGCCTTCGCACCCTGCGCCATCAGCGGTGGGACAGCGACATCAGCGGGGTGCACCACTTCAATGAGGTTGTTGCGCTGTTTCATAGCACATGTACACATATTACATGATATCGCAAATAATTCCATTGGTTGCTTGGTCACATGGTTTCACAGCATGTATTGTGCGATGATGCAACTTAAGAGCAATTCATACTAAGGCTGAGTCCCCGCTGGCGCTGACCGCACTCATGCTTGAGAGCCGTAACGTCAGAAACTCTTCAAGCGTGAGCGTTCTTCTGTCCTGCAAACATTTTAGAGCAGGAGCGGGGCGTGGCTATGAAGGGAGGGGGTGTGTCATTGGCTGGATCGGGGCTGTGTTTGTGTCTCTGTGTCTGTGTGTGTGTCTGTGTGTGTGTCTGTGTGTGTGTCCATTCTCTCCCTCCCACCTTCCCCTCTCTCCATACCCCGTTCCCCCCCTCTCTCTCTCCCTCTTCTCCTTTCCCCCCTTCTCTCCTTTCTCTCCTTCCCCTCTTCTCTCCCCCCCCCCCCCTTCGCATCGCTCCGCTCCCCCCCCCCTACCTTCGCATAATTGCACCTTGTGTTTCCCTGTTGGGTTTGTCATTTTATCCTCTGACAGTTTTCTTGTTTGTTTTTTGTTTTTCACACCAGTTTTACTCACATTACACCCTCTGCCCACTGAATGTGGGCTGCTGCCTACACACACTATTTTTCCCTCACGCTTCTTCTTGCAGAAACTGTGACTCACGTGTACCACATTTTAAAGCCCAAATCCCTAGCTACAGGTACTGGAATTGCAATTAGGAGAAATCACTTGCTCTTGTAACAGCATTACAATCATGTCATGCTTTTTGTTCAGCCTGCAAATATAACTCTGAGTAGTACATACCATAGCTCTCGCTCCCCCCCCCCCACCCCCTTCCACCTTTTTCTGCCTCTTTCACCTCTCTCCGTCCCTTCCACCTCTCTCTGCTCAGCACTGCCCCTCTCTCCCCATTGGTCAGAGCAGGGTCATGTGACCCTGCTCTGAGCTCCGAAGTCAAACTCCCTTGTCTCCCCAAGCACCAAGCTTGGGAGAGAGGACGTGCCCGTGCTTGAGCGTGGGCACGGCGCGTGAGCCAGGACGAGAAGGTAAAGATTTAAGGAGGGAAGCGCGCTCAGCGCCAGTGGGGACTCAGCCTAACTAACCTACATTAGTAGGGCTGAACCGCAGCACCAGAGTCTCCCCGATTCCCGAGATACCTACTGGTGACGTTACTGGTATTACTGTATTTCCTGGTGTTAAAAGGGGATTTAGATGGTCACCCATTTGGAAACCACAACTGCTGATTCCTATTGCCCTGAGATTTGGCAGCCATTTTGTTTCATTTTAAGGGAGGTTTAAATCCGGTAGCTTCACCAGTAAGTATCATTGGATCCCCGTAGCTGGAAATAGTGACATTTTTCTCAGGAGAACACGATTGGTTTCCACCCTGTAAAAAAGAAAGTAGGAGGAACTTCTCCTTTAAAATAACTCGGTCAATGTCGGCTATCAGGAGAACGGCTCATGTCTAGAAAAGAAGAGATACTTATAAAAAGATGTAACGACCAGCATCAATGTTCCATGAATGTTGAGGATGGCTCATTGTGGGGCAGGAGAGTGGATTGAAGCGAGCCGCCCGGCCTAAAGGGCTAGACTTCCTTGTTTGTTTATTTTTAGGCTTTTTATTTGTTTATTTTTCTATAAACCTTTAACACCCCAGGGATTAGGCCCTTGTGATGTGGAATCTTTTATTTGTGAGGGTTTTTGTCAAAATGATTGCATTGGTATTTTGAACGTTGAACCATACTAATATGGAGTCATTGTGAGGGACTTCACTCTGAAGAATTGCGAGGGACACCTTAGTAGTGAGATAAGTTGGCCATTGCACAACTTAGTAACATAGTACAGATGTAGCAAAACTAAGTGCCGCTGCCACGCGTGGTTACGCGACTGGGGTGCTCGTGGCACTGGAAGATTAACACTGCGTGAGGTCCCATTCGGAAGCTCGATCGTGGCAGACACTCTCCCCAGAGCCGCGGACTTTTGCGTCTGTGTCCGCAGCACTGGGGATAGTAAGTCTGGCTACATCTGTAGATGAGGTTGACAAAAAAGATCTAGCTTGATACTGAAAAGGTGACATTTATTTAGTGCTGTACTGTACATTTTATTTTACTTTTTTTTTTTTAGAAATCTGTTCATAATGGGCTGCTAGCCCCAACTGGCACATTGCTCTCTACGACATGAAAGGACTGTCACGGTAACTTATGACAAGATATAATATACACCAAATAACTGGGTTGAACTGAACGAGGCTTAGATATAATGAAGTATATTTATTCCTTAGATAAGTGAACACAACAAGATAGTACAATTAACAGACAAGAATGTAACACTTACTTAGGGGTTGGAATGAAGAAGTATCAAATAGCAATTCTCCAGCAATCAGGAATCAATCAAGATGTAACAAGAAGACAAAGACTGTAGGGTTGACAACAGTTTATATATCTTTTCAACCCTATTCTTATTATTGAGTGCAGACTATTGGAGAACAATTATCTGCACCCAATTACTAACATGGGAACATTGTTAACCCATGCCCCCCAGCTAGTTGGCACATGTGTACTGGGACCCTGAGGGTCTAATTTCTGTAGCCCCACACCCAAATCAGGGGCGCTGGGCAGCCTGCCAGATGGGGGATCTGGCAGGATATTCTTTGTTTGTAGGTGTGAGTTATAGCACCTACAAACCACTCCAGCTTCACGCTTCTCCGCCCTCATGTAAACAGTTAGAGTGGCTGAGTCTTTTGATCAGGGCCTGGTTCTTAGACATTGGGTCGCCCCCCTGACCATTTGCATTCCTTAGTGTGCAGGAATCTTCGCGGGCTTTTGTCCCCGCTTTGAAATACAGTATGGTTCTTAATATACAACCATATGAAAATAACCGGTTCTGTTAGGTCCAGTGGGTCCAAACTACCCAGGCCTTAATGCCGGAAGTGGGACACTATAGTGTCCAAGTTTCAGCCCGCTGCCACCTTCAGAACCGGAGATATGCAAATACCACATAAACCGTTTCTTATTATATTACAAAATTCTCCGCTGTAAAATAAATCTCAGTTTTTCACTCATTCCCCATTGAAAACCACGGGCTCTGCCGCCATAGACTTTCAATGGTGAAACTCCGCCATTGGCGTCTATGGGAGTCTGCCGCCATAGACTTACAACGGGGCACCGCCGCCGTTGAAGCCTATGGGACTTCTCCGCCATAGCCGGTCAATGGGGAAACGGCCGCCATTGACGTCTATGGGAAAAACTCACGAACCTTTATGGTGGTCCATACTCCGTCGGGTTGGTCGTAGAGGGTCGGGAATGCCGGAGCAGTGACTGCAGGCACCCCAAACCTCGGCCCTGGACCCTCCAGAACCGGAGATATGGGTTTATGGTTTTCAGGGTTTCGGACTTAGCCGTTTTCTCGTGCTGCTTCTTCCGCTGCCATTGGAACCTATGGTGCGACCCGCTCAGCCAGCACGACCCTTTCCGGGGGTCCTGGATTCTTGTACCCGGTGGTGGTCAAGTGAGGGGAGGCCTAGGAGCTAGGGGCAAAAATAATTTTATTCCTGGGTGCCCTAGAACTTAAGTTTCCACGCCACTTGTTGTTGAACTTGAACTAATCGTGATGAAAGCTCTTTTTCAGATAAAGTATCCGCTTTGCGGTTTTGCGGTTTGGACGGCTGCCAACCTATTCATGGAGATTGCCGTCGAGGAATCTCCATTGAAGTCAATGGGCCCATTGACTTACAATGGGAAACCGCTGCTCCTCCTCTCGGACGCCACCTGCTGGTCTTCGAGGGAAACAGGTCCAAAACAGCTAGATCCGCCATTGAAATAAATGGAGCTCCAATGGCGGCCTATGGGACTCTGCAAAATGGTGCCTGAAAAGGCGGGAAAATTAAACAGAGGGCTATAATCACTCTCTACCCATTAACCCTTGTCCTCCCGGATGGATCCCAGCGTGTGTGTGGCACAGACACTTACATGGTGAAAATACATTACAACAGGGGAACATACGTTTTCATGTTATAGCAAGGTGCAAACCACATTCCTGGACCGCAGTCCAGTTAACCCCTTGCCTCCCTGGTGAGATCAGGGGGTGTCCATATGGGGTGCAACCCCTTTAATACCGGGCCAATCCCCCTCTCCCTCTACAAGGACCAGGGTTCAGGTAGACGTGTTACAAATAGGTAAGCACATTAGAATGGGTGTAGATCCTTCAGGGGTGGTTTAGGTCTCTTGAAGATTCCAGGAGTCAACCCCGTACATAGTTGTGTGTAAGGCCTGCAATGCGTTCCTCTTTAGCATGCTAGGGGTTGGGTATTTAGTCTGATGTTAGGGATTGCAACAAAGTTTTAAGTTGAATGTATTTCATGTTTTGTTTTGTCAAAATATGTTGGCACCCAGGGACCTCCCCCCCCCCGCCATTCCCCTTCCACCCCTCCTTCCCCGTCTATCTGTCTCCCCCCCCCCCCCTCCATACCCTCCCCTTCCGTTATGATAAAATGTTAAAATGTTTATTGGAAATTTTCTCTACCAACCTCAGATATGTGTTCATAACAACCCTGTATCGTTGCTTATATATTTCCAATAAAAAAAAGATTGAAACAAAAAAAAATATGTTGGCACCATATTAATTACAGATAAAAAAGAAGTAAGTAATTGGTAAGTATGTCAGTTATGAAGGTATGCATTTCCAATATCTTCATGGCCACTAAGACTACTTAAAGGCTAGTATAATAATTATTATAATTGTTTGTTCTTGTATAGAGCTACTAGTTTTACGCAGCGCTTTACAGAGACATTACAGACACAGTCCCTGCCCCGTTGAGCTTGCAATCTGTTTTTGGTGCCTGAGGCACAGGGAGATAAAGTGACTTGCCAAGTTTCTCCCTAGTAGCCATAGCTGCCCATTCTCTGCCCAAATGATATATAATACACAAATAGGGAAGACATCTTCCAAAAAGACCAATGTATTTTTTTGCAAATTCAATTCCCTTTTTTTTACCTATAACTGCATGTAAACTACACATTGTTCTGACAAATTATGAATGCAATCCTGTATATATTATTTTTATTACATTACTGTAGTCACCATGTTTTTTTAAATATTATTTGTTCGTCTTCCAGCAAATACTATTTTAAAAAATGTGCCACATTGAATAGAAATAATATATTCAAGATTATTATGAGAATAATCGAGAGTTCATTAGGCATTAGTTCATATGGGCCAATCCCACCACAGCTTAAGACCCTGGGGATGTTGTCTGTACACTTACAGCACTGATGCATAACAGAGCAGATATATGAGCTAATTATTACTATGACTTGGTTACAGTCCTGTGAACTTGTTTTCCTGTTCACTGGTAAAATAAGAAAATTACTTTGAAACAACATCTCTCCCTCATAGCAATGACTGCAAAATTATAGCATATCGATTGTATTAGATTGTAAGCTCTTTGGTGCAGGGACTCCTTCTTCCAATGTTACTTTTATGTCTCAAGCGCTTATTCCCAATTATGTGTTATATTATTATGTCATGCGTTTGCTGCTCATCATCATCATTTATTTTTTTAAGTAAAAGCTCACCTCCACTTAAGGGAGCACCACAATACTTTACAGTCTGAGAACAAACTAAAAATATACGCAATTACATTTTGTTAGACAAGAAAAGGCAGACGGAAGAAATAAGTCTTACACCGAGTCTGAAGCACGTGGTGCGAAACGCGTAGAGGTCACGACAGGTCATCCTGCGCGTGTTTTCTGACAAGCTATGACGGAGCCTGCAAGAGGCACAAGCGTTTTTTTCCATCTTCACGGTGCCGAGATCCGGATCCTTTGCGGTCAACGTGAACCCGCATTCTGCCTTAGTGTAAGTGTCCGTCTCCCCTTGCCAGTTGTTTATATTTCTATGGCGGTTTCATTCTAAATCGTTAGATAGACTTTTCACTTATTTGTTTTATTGTATTTTGTATGCTGTGCCGCTTAGGGCTTAGTTAGCATTAGAGGTTACGCTCTATGATTACTGAGTTTCAGCTGCATAGCACTTTTAGCTGAGGTGGGGTTGGATCCCCTCAGTACCTGTGTATTTTTTAATAAATTACCATTAACTAATCCCTGGTGCGCATTTGTGCATTTTTTCTTATTCTGTTTTTCAGGGTGCCCTCCCCTCTTCTCTAGGGGGGACCACCTTGAAGTAGGAGCCTTTGGGGAGACGCTCCATGCGCGTGCTGCAAAGGGATTGTCCACATTTTACTACAGCACGAGCGCTGAATATCCTGCTTTTTCCAAACTCGGAAGCAGCCTCAGATAGAAAACCCAGTCTTAACAACTGACACCACTTGGGCTCGCGTGTTGAGACTCTGGACAAAGAGGATGCAGAGGTTATGAACCTGGGACAAGGACAGTGGCTGTACACCATTGATTAGGGGCCGCTCATCCCCTGTCCCATACTCAGGCATCTTGCCGAGACTATAATCATTAGTTCTGTCTTGTCAGGGTTGAGCTTCAGCCAATTTATCTCCATCCATGCTGCCACCTCATCTAAGCAAGCCATCAATCTAGTTGTGTCTGGGCTGCCCTGGAAAGAAACATAGATCTGGATGTCATCATGTCATCAGCAAGAGGTGGCTCTTCATACCATGCTTCCAGATCTCCCACAGTGGTTTGATATACATGTAGAACAGGAGCGGTGACAGCACCAACCCTTGAGGGACCCCAAAGGGGACAGGCCCCACTGGTGACACATGGGACTCCATAGCCACCTGCTGGGTTTGGCAAGAACGAGGCAACCTATTGTAATACGATTACCAGCTAAGTCCCTCATGCAGTGCAGCAGAACCCAATGATCAATCGTGTACAAGGCCACAGAGAAGTCCAACATGGCAAGGGCAGAAATACAGCTCTTGCCATGGTCATCAATAAATAATTCACCACACGGACCAGGGCCGACTCAGTTCCATGACCGGCTCTAAATTCAACATTTCAGGCATCCTGTTGTTCTCTAATTTTGAATAATTTAGGTTCTATATTCTCAAAGAAGGATGCACAGTTGAAGGCTAGAAGGGTGTTGAGATTCTCAACAATATTATCCTCATTATCGTATTCAGGGGAAGAATGGAAATTGCTCCCCATTTAAACAAACTTAATTGTGTGTGCTTGTACTTTAATTTACTGCATTCCATGTTGTCAAGCACTTAGGGACATATTTGCTAAGCAGTGCTAAACCCTAAAATACCTTATGGGGCAATAAGATAACTCACGTCCTATTCATTTGAATGGGCAGTGAAGAGGTGTCTAACAGTGTTGTCAAGTGTCTTATGGAATGGCACTTTCATAACTATGGTCCTTAGTACTACTGTATATAACAATAATCTCCTGTAAAAAGAATAAGAATAGAATGGAGATAGACACCAGAGAAAGACCAAGCTGCTCAGCCAGAGCCAATAATGACCTCCTTCTCCTATGAACTGTCCTCTCAATGTTCTGAGCGTCAATATTGATTGAAGCTCTGCCCTTGCAATTACTTGTCCACATACTGTATCATAGGCTAAAAGGATTACAATTAATATTGTCGTACAATTGGTTCACTGAGGAAGAAGTGCATAGGCGGCTTTATAAAATTAAAGTCAATTAGCACCTGGCCCTGATGCATACATCCAAGAGTTCTTAAGGAGCTAAGTTCAGTAATAGCCAAACCATATTAAGGACTCCATTTCCACAGGCTCAGTGCCACAAGATTGGCGTAAAGCAGACATGGTGAATATATTTTAAAAAGGGAGCTAGATTACAACTGGAAAATTACAGACCTGCAAGCCTGACATCAATAGTGGGGAAGCTACTTGAAGGTTTAGTACGGGATAATATTTAGGAATACCGAATGGCTAACAAAATTATTAGTAATAGTCACCATGGTTTTATGAAAGATAAGTCGTGCCAAACTAACGTTTTTAGCTTCTTTGAGGTAAGTAGGAATTTAGACCAAGGTTATGCAATTGATGTGGTCTACTTAGATTTCGCAAAGGCTTTTGATACGGCTCCACACAAGAAGTTAGTATACAAAATAAAGGAAATTGGTCTCGGTAAAAATATTTGCACCTGGATTGAAAACTGGTTGAAAGATACTGTAGACAACAGAGAGTTGGAATACATGGAACTCAGGTTGGGCTAAAGTTGTAAGTGATGCACCTCAAGGATTGGTACCCCTCTTTTTTAACGTGTTTATTAATGACCTTGAGGTTTATTTATTTATTTATTTATAAAATATTTTACCAGGAAGTAATACATTGAGAGTTACCTCTCGTTTTCAAGTATGTCCTGGGCACAGAGTAAAACAAAATAATACATGGTTACAAATACAGTTACATAAATGAACAAGGTATACATTATATACAAGACATTGCATGCACAGTTAAAGAAAATATATATTATGAGCGTATGAAACAGTTACAGACCAGATTAAAGTGTGAGACAGCCTTAGATTTGAAAGAACTTAAGCTGGTGGTGGATATGAGAGTCTCTGGTAGGTTGTTCCAGTTTTGGGGTGCACGGAAGGAGAAGGAGGAACGTCCGGATACTTTGTTGAGTCTTGGGACCATGAATAGTCTTTTGGAGTCTGATCTCAGGTGATAGGTACTGCATGTGGTAGGGGTGAGGAGCTTGTTCAGGTAGCTGGGTTGCTTGCCCAGAAAGTATTTGAGGGTGAGACAGGAAAGGTGAACTTTGCGCCTAGACTCTAGTGATGACCAATCTAGTTCTTTGAGCATTTCGCAGTGATGTGTGTTGTAGTTGTATTGGAGAACAAAACGACAAATTGAATTGTAGAGGGTGTCAAGTTTGCTAAGGTGGGTTTGAGGAGCCGAGCCATATACTATGTCTCCATAGTCAATAATTGGCATCTGCTGTGCAATACGCTTTCTGACCAGGAGACTTAGGGAGGATTTGTTCCTGTAAAGTACCCCTAGTTTGGCATAGGTCTTGGTTGTCAGGGTATCAATGTGCATCCCGAATGTTAAGTGGGAGTCAAACCATAAGCCTAGGTATTTAAAACTAGTGACAGGTGTTAGGGTGGTGTTAGCGTTGGTTCTAATCAGGAGCTCAGTCACTGGAAGCTTTAAAAATTTAGTCTTGGTCCCAAATACCATTGTTACAGTCTTGTCAGTGTTTAAAAACAGTTTGTTTTGGGAAATCCAGTTTTCGAGTCTCAAAATGTCAGACTGAAGTATGTGTTGAAGGTCAGAGAGGCTATGGCTGTGTGCATACAGGATTGTGTCATCTGCATACATGTGTATTGAGGCTTCCTTACAAGCTGTGGGAAGATCATTAATGAACACTGAGAAGAGTAGGGGCCCCAGAACAGAGCCTTGCGGTACACCACAGGTGATATCCAGGGGGTTGGAGTTAGAGCCTGAGATGGACACATGTTGGGATCTTCCTGATAGGTAGGACTGAAACCAGTTTAAAGCATGTTTCCCTATTCCAGAGCTCTGGAGTTTGTTAAGCAGGATAACATGATCAACTGTGTCAAAAGCCTTTGCAAAATCTAGGAATACTGCACCAGTGAGTTGTCCCCGTTCCATTCCACACTGGATTTCATTGCAAACTTTTAGCAGGGTAGTTACGGTGGAGTGTTTGGGACGAAACCCAGACTGAAATTGGCTAGGGAAATTTGCCTTGGTGTAGAAATCGCTTAATTGAGAGTGGACACATTTTTCCATAATTTTGGATAGAATTGGGAGAAGTGAGATTGGCCTGTAGTTTGAGACAGTGTTTTTGTCCACACTTTTGAAGATTGGGACAACTCTGGCAGTTTTCCAGGTCTTAGGGATATGGCCTGCAGACAGGATAGAGTTGACTATGGACGCAATTGGTTTGGCAATGGCTGGGGCACCAAGTCGTAGGAACCTAGATTGTAGTAAGTCGGGTCCACATTGGCTGCTTAGTTTTAGTTTGAAGAGCGCTTGTGTAATCTCCTCTTCAGATACTGGGCTAAATTGAAAATTGTGGGCAGTGTTGGGAGGGGGTGGACAAAAAACAGGAAAAAAGTGATGCATCCAAATTGGTCAAAGTTCCTCAATAACATATGTAAATGATACTGGATAGCAATGGAAAGTCCATGAATGATATGGCAATTATCAGGTGCGGGCTAGGAGTCTAGTGGGGTCCACATGACCACCACAGTTGAAACACCATAACAGCCCCCCCTAGTAACCAATATAAAATGAACAGAGGCACTGGTAAACATATGTATATATGTAGGGGCGCTCTGGCCCTATTACCTTAATGCTTGCAGGACTTCCAGATATCCAGGGCGTGCAGTTCATCCAGGTAGATAGCAAGCAGGAAGATAGGTGAAGATGTGTTGCACTGCCTCAATTTCCAACTCCCAATGAGACCGGAAAAAATACAAAGTGAGCACTCAGCTAAACAACAGGTCAGGTTTATTGCAGGGTGGTGCAGCAAGGGGACAGCAAAGCCACACGAACGCACCTACGCGTTTCGTGCACGGGGCACTTTATCTGCTCACTTTGTATTTTTTCCGGTCTCATTGGGAGTTGGAAATTGAGGCAGTGCAACACATCTTCACCTATCTTCCTGTTGGGAGGGGGGGGCCGGTAGGGATACTCCCAGGATGAGATTCATGTTTGGGGTTTGTGCTGCGTTTCGCTAATAAGTTAGTGGCACACCCCACAAAGTAATCATTGAATGCATTTGCAATGTCAGTGGGGTTTGTCAGAGTAATATCCCCCTTAGTGATATTACTTGGTTGTTGATGGTTAGGAGCCTGGAATATATTGTTGATAACCTTCCAGAAGTTAGCTGGGTTGGATGTATTTTGGTGGAGATTGTCAGAGTAATATTGTGCTTTTGCATACCTTGTTTGCCTTGTGCACACGTTCCGCAGGCATCTGTAGTGATTGAGATCCTTGGTAGTGCCAGTTACTTTGTAGCTTTTCCACAAGGCATCCCTGAACTGGTAGAGTGCTATAAGGTCAGGTGTAACCCATGGAAGGTGGGCCCCCCGTACCCTTATTTTGCGTAGTGGAGCATGGGTATTGCAGAGTTTTAAGAACTCGGATTGGAAATAGTCGAGCGCAGAATCAGGGTCGGGAATTAAATCGATTCTGTGCCATGGGCAGTTGGTAAGGTCATCCAGAAACTGTTGTGGGTTAAAGTTTTTAAATGTTCTAGTGAGGAGAACTTTAGGGCTTGAATGGGGCGGTTTAATTTTCCTTACACAGTACACTATTGCATGGTCACTGAAAATATCAGGAAGGATGCCAGAGGATTGGATTCTGCTGGGGTTTGAGGAGAGAATCCAGTCTAGCAAGGAATGGTTATGCGACTTCAGGTTTATTCGTGTGGGTTGGGAAATGAGTTGCGATAGGTTAAGTGACTTGAGTTGTATCTGGATTTTGTGGTTTTTAGGGTCAAGCCAATTGAAGTTGAAATCCCCTAGAACTAGCAGCTCACTCTTCTCATTCAGAGAGGAAATGGAGGCAAGAAATTGGGTGATATCAGTCAAGGATTGTAGAGGGGCTTTAGGGGGGCGGTAGATGCCAGCAAGCAAGATGGGCTTAGAAAAGGGGAGGCAGATTTTGCCAACTAGAGTTTCAAAAGAGGGTGGGCTTGGTGGGCAATGTAACAGTGTAAATTGTAAGGTGTCTGCAATATAAAATAACACCCCTCCTCCTCTCTTTGACCTATCTCTCCTAAAAATGGAGTATCCCTGAATGGCGATATTTGCATCAGGGGTTTTAGAGGATAGCCATGTTTCTGTAAGAACGATGGCTTTGGGTTTATGCATAAGGCACCATGCCCTTAGTTCATCCAGTTTGGGCAGCAGGCTCCGGATGTTTATATGGGCGACAGATAGCCCTTTTTGGAATTTAAAGGTGGAATTCTCAGGGGCATGGGACAGAGCTGAAATGGGAGGACCTGGGTTAGTTTCAACATCACCTGCTAGAGAGAGTAATAGTATGAGTTGAAATTTGGGTAGTTGTTTGCAAGTTGTAAATTTGTGGTGTTTTCCATTAGAGTGAGCAGTGGTTGGTGTGCTGGTTTTTAGAGTTCTCCACCAACATTCAGTAGATAGTGCAAGGCTTTTGAGTAGTCCAGGGTGTATGGTGATGTTGGGTGTGGGCAAGGATGGAGGAGTTTGTATTGGATAGAGGGAGTAACATCTCCATGAGGCCAGGAGAAAGAAAAAAGTTAGAAGACATAGCAGGTTCATGATGCCAGAGGTAGGCAGTGCTGCAAGGAGCTGTTGTGAGCAGAGTGAGTGTGTGCAGACTAAACAGCAGGGGTGAGCCTGTACCTTGTCAAGTGTTTTGCTGCATTGCAATGCTAGGGTCAATTCAAGGTTTAAGTGTTTTGTGCAGTCAGTTTTGGGAGAGGCTGCAGTGAAAGAAGTTGTAAAGGGGTGGGGGGTTAAAATATGCAGGCTAACAAGCTTGGGATCATAGTGTGATCTGAATAGCTTACCGTTTGTTGTCTTGAGTAAAAGAGTGTGCAGTAGATGCAGTCCCCAGTCACATCTAGTCAAACTGTAGTCTAACTGTATCACTTAAAAACCTCACTTTAAATGCCTCACTGCCCAATGCAGCAAAGGTGTTTGTATTATACACAAAAACAAAAGTCACATGACCCTCCCCCTCCCCAATCTGTCAGCTTGTTCCATTTGGTCAATTAACAGCACAGAGTTAAGAGGAAAAAAAAAACTTTTTACATTCAAACATACTAACTTATATATCAATTCAACAAGGCCAGATTCAGTCTTATACAGACGGTTTTAACATCAGGAACATACCTGTGAAGAGAATGCAATTAGATCCATGTCATATCAGCTGAGGTTATTGGTTATTTGTCTTGCATGAAGAAAGTGAGTATATTAACTATATATATATATTAACTGTAGTCTAACTGTATCACTTAAAAACCTCACTTTAAATGCCAGGTTGGCATAGAGAGCAAAGTCACCATCTTTGCTGATGACACAAAAATGTGTAAGGTAGCAAAATCAGAGCAGGGTGTAATTTATCTCCAGAAGGACTTGGATAGACTTGAAGGTAAATGGCAGATGAGGTTTAATACAGAAAAATGTAAGGTTATGCATTTGGGAAACAAGAATAAACAGACGACTTACAAATTAAATGGGGAAAATTAGGTAAATCATGATGGAGAAGGATTTAGGAGTGCTTGAAGACATCAAGCTTTGTAATAGTGCCTAATGTCATGCAGTAGCTGCAAAGGCAAATAAGATCTTATCTTGCATTAAACAGGGTGGAAGGAAATTAAGCATAATTATACCTCTGTATAAATGATTTGTAAGATCACACCTCGAGAATGGAGTATAGTTTTGGGGACCACTTCATATAAAATATATTATGGAACTAGAAAAAGTGCAGAGAAGAGGCACCGAATTAATAAAGGGGATGGAAAATCTGACTTTGTGGGGATAGTCTAGCTAAATTAGATTTGTTTACATTAGAAAGAGGCACCAAAGACTGGATATCATAACTATATACTGTACTGTACAGATATATTCAAGGTCAATACAAGGAGCTTTTCAAAAGAACTATTCATCCCAAGAGCAGTAGAAAGGACACTGGGTCATCCCTTAAGTTGGAGGAAAGGAGATTTCACCAGCAACAAAGGAAGGGTTTTTTTTTATAGTAAGGGCAGTTAAAATGGGGAATTCATTATCCATGGAGACTGTAATGGCAGATACAATAGATATGTTTTTAAAAAGGTTGGACATCTTGTTAAAAAGGAAAGGTATTCAGGGATATACCAAATAAGTAAACATGGGAAGGATTTCATGATATCCCCTTATTAGACCTCATTGGATGATGTTTCACTGAGTTTTTTTGTTTGCCTTCCTCTGGATCAAAATACTGTAAATACAAATATAGGATAAGTTTCTGTCGTCTAAATTTAACATAGGTTGGACGTATGTCTTTTCTCAACCTCATCTAATAAGTAACTGTAAAGCTCAGGGCATTAATGACATGCATTTTCATGATTGGTCAAAATTTAGGGTATTACTCGCCCAGCAATGCCCCGAATCTTTGGCACATCGCCAAACTTAAAATTACGGTTTAGGAGGAAGCCCTTCCAGCTCTGCAAGAGTGCAGGAAAGAGGGCCGTCCAGTTACGAGGGTTGGGAGGGGTGTTTCAGTTGAACTGAATCATCAATGCTCAGATAATGTCGTGTCTATCTAGGATTATTACTTAATTGCACCGTTGTCCTAATTAATGCTGGCGCTGCAAAAATGTTGTTTGGATATAATATACACAAAATATCTGGGTTGAATTGAACACGAATTAGATATAATAAAGGTAGTTTATTCCTTAAACAGGTGAACACACAGGATCATACAAATAACATACAAGATATAGGGCCTCATGCAGAGAGCAGCGCTATTTCAAAACTCGCCATTTTTTGTGGAAAGTCGCGCAGAAAACTGCCGAAAATGGCGAGTAACGGAAAACGCGCCATTTTTTTTTTCGTTTTCAAAATCTCGCCGCGCGGCTGGCGAGAACGTACATCTCGCCAGTTTTAAAAATATCCTAATGCAGAGAGCCGCGAACGGCATCCAGCGGCTGTTCGCGCCAAGAAAATGGCGCGATTTGCTACTATTTGCCTCGCCAAGAAAAGTTGGCAATTATATGGAGCTCGCCGCCTATAGGAAAGGGGAAAAAAAATGCGCGATTTTTTTTTAACACATTTCTGTAGCGCGCATCTCTCCAATTCTAACTCGCCACACGCATTAATGACAAACATTGCAGAATTCGCACATTTCTGCATATGGAGAATAAAACTCTCCAAAAAAGCTACTTTTTATTAAACTCTCCAATTTTAAAATTCGCTGCTCTCTGCATGAGGCCCATAGTTTGGGTCAATGAAGCAATCAGGATCTGGATTGGCAATTCATTCAGGATACAGGATACAAAATAGATGTAGTCACGAAGACTCCACGAAGACCAAAAACACAAAGACAATGGACATGGGGCTTACAATCAGTTATATGGGATTTAAGCCCCATTCCTTAACATTGGATGTCAGACATTGGCTCCCAATTATCTACACCCAATCACCCCTTGCCACCTCACTTGAGAGGCAAGGTAATACCTGCCCACATGGGGTGGGCATTATTTTAATCAGGGGCTCATTTCCCTAGCCCCCCTCCCACAAGACTGGCGTCGCCTAGTCTGCTTGGGACAGGAAAACCTTTGTCCCAAGGTGTGAAACACAACACTTATCACAAGTACCCATGTCCTGCTCTGCTTTGTTCTAGCATACACAAGCAGGGTTGGGGAGCCTTTGTTCAGGGGGCTTATTGTAGACCACTTGTCTCCCCCCTGAGCATTAACATACCACATGGGCTCTAGCCTTCCCGGGCTTTTACCCTGGACCCAAAACATAATACATTTTCACAATTATATTTATATTAAATTAATCTGTTCTATTGGTCTGAGCGGGCTGAAATCTGCCAGGTCCTCATGCCGGAGGACCCTTGCCATTGTGGCCAAATATCAGCCCTAAACAACCCCCAGAACCGGAGATACCAAAACACAGTTTTAAAAGCACTTTTGAACACAAGGCTTTTTTCTGCCATGCAAGTCAATGGCAGAAACCCAAACTTTACCATTACCCTGACTCCGTTCTGTTGCTCTGAGAGGGTCGGTATTTGCCATGCAATCCTGCCGGAACTAGGACTACGTGGTGGCTGAATCTCAGCCCCCTATGTTGAACAGAACCGGAGTTATGGGTTCTAGGTTTCTGCTCATTCTGACTTAGCCATTTTTACTCGCGGCTTTTACCTCCGCCATTAGAGTCTATGGTGCGACCCTTATAACGAGCGCGACCCTTTACCGGGGTCATTAACTCTTGGACCCGGTTGGGGTCGGGTGAGGGGGTTCCTAGGGTCTAGGGGCAAAAAGAATTTTATTCCTGGGTGCCCTAGAACCTAAGTTTCCCACGCCAATTGATCTGACCTTGACCGGGGAGTGATCAAAGCTCTCTTTCAGATAATGTATCCGCTATTGCGGTCTGCGGTTTGGATGGCTGCCAACCCGTTCCTGGAGGTCGGCCTCGAGGAATCCCCATTGAAATTAATGTCTCCATTGACTTTCAATGGGGAACCGCCGCTCCTCCTCTCGGGTACCACCTGCAGGTCTTCTACAATATCAGGCCCTAATCGCCGGAATCTCCATAGGGTTACATGGGCTGTAATGGCAACCTATGGAGAGACTGCAAAATGGAGCCTGCAAAGGCGGGAAAAGGGACAAAGGGCCATAAACACCAAATTAACATTAACCCTTTCCCTCCCGCCTGGATTCCAGTGTATGTGGTTGCTGCATACACTGCAAAGGTACAAACACCCATAATTGTACCAATATACACATCTAGCAAATAAAACAGTTTGCCGTGAGGCAGGGGAATAAAAATACATTAATACCCTCTACATGCGGGAATAGGATAACCAAGGGACATACCTTTTGGTTATGAAGCAGGGGAACATATATATTATACGTACATTTCTGGTTAACCCCTCACTTCCCAGACGGTGGAAGGGGGTGCCTAATGGGTGTGACCCCTTTATTACTCGCTTGGCACCCCTCCCCCTTCACAGATATAACATGGGATAAAAGCTCTTGGCATAGAGTGCAAATGATTGTGCATTTGCATTTTATTTTCAAGAGACATACTGTATGACCAGTGGCTGTAGGTGTTCCATCAATGTCAAGCCTTCCATTGCCAGATGGGTTTCACTGCATTGCCTTCTGTTCAAAGTGTGATTAACATTCTATTATATAATGATCAGATAGATGTATTAGAAAAGATAGATTATTTTGATTATTTTTAGGTTACGTAGACTTATTTTGAGTTATGCCACTTCATTAATTTTCCTGAATGAAACTAGTTTTTCTTGTTTAGCTAGAATGATGCGTTATTGAAAGCATAGAAGAGCAAGAAATGAACTTATAGTTCTGTAATTTACTGCTATAGTTACCTACATCACATTCATACAAAATAAATGAAATACCCCCACTGTGCATGTGGGCTGAGCTCATAAGAGGGAACACAGAAGAATTCTGCTGCCAGTGCTCAAGGGCCAAAGCGTAGAATGTCTTATTCTTAGAACATAATGGCACACGTCTGCAGCATATAACTATCACTCTAAACAAGCGTATTAAGCGGACCCAGTGGAGCGGGCTGGGGGGAGGGGTAAGGTGAGGTGACGCTAAGAGTCGCCGACCATCCAGAGAACAGCCAGGCTGACGTTAAGTCACCCACCGTCCCCTCTGCCAATGATAATACCTGCTGTCACAGGGATGATCCGGTGTAGCCAAAGAGATAAAGGTGAAGCACCGTTGAGTGAGTGCCTGCAGTGATGTGTGTCCTGGAATCCACGTGCAACCAGCAAAGGTAACCAGAACAGCCAAACGAAGAAGCGGTGCACTGAGGCAAGTAGAGAACCACACCCAGCTCTAACAAAAAACTACTAAATTATTGAAAAAAAAAGGAACAAACATCACGAAGCTAGGAAACTCTTACGCGTTTCATCCCGCATAGACAGGTTTGACAAAGTCCCTTGCGGGATGAAACGCGTAAGAGGTTCCTAGCTTCATGATGTTTGTTCCCTTTTTTTGTCTTTGACAAAGTCCCTTGCGGGATGAAACGCGTAAGAGGTTCCTAGCTTCAAGATGTTTGTTCCCTTTTTTTGTCTTTGACAAAGTCCCTTGCGGGATGAAACGCGTAAGAGGTTCCTAGCTTCATGATGTTTGTTCCCTTTTTTTGTCTTTGACAAAGTCCCTTGCGGGATGAAACGCGTAAGAGGTTCCTAGCTTCATGATGTTTGTTCCCTTTTTTTGTCTTTGACAAAGTCCCTTGCGGGATGAAACGCGTAAGAGGTTCCTAGCTTCATGATGTTTGTTCCCTTTTTTTGTCTTTGACAAAGTCCCTTGCGGGATGAAACGCGTAAGAGGTTCCTAGCTTCATGATGTTTGTTCCCTTTTTTTGTCTTTGACAAAGTCCCTTGCGGGATGAAACGCGTAAGAGGTTCCTAGCTTCATGATGTTTGTTCCCTTTTTTTGTCTTTGACAAAGTCCCTTGCGGGATGAAACGCGTAAGAGGTTCCTAGCTTCATGATGTTTGTTCCCTTTTTTTTTTCAATAAATTAGTCGTTTTTTGTTAGAGCTGCGTGTGGTTCTCTACTTACCTCAGTGCACCGCTTCTTCGTGTGGCTGAGCTCATAAGAGGCACGCATTAGCATGTTTGAGCAAAGTGTCATCTTTCAAAGAGATTGAAAATACATTTGTACTTATACAAAATAAGTATAAATATTAATATATTACTAAATAAGAACTTGTGCTAATTTACTGTACCAAGTTGGAATGTGTAGTCCAAAACTAGAGATCATTTGAATGATTTGGTTACAAAGTAAAAAAGAAAAGCAGTTTCCCTGCTCATTGCGTTACTGCAGCACTGCCAAGTTACCGTCTTTGAGGTCCTGGTATAAATGCGTCCTCTCCTGTTATTTATGCTAATGGGAGTATGGAATTGTAGGATTAAGCACTATCAGACGCAGGACGTACAGTAAGTGCACGTAATAATGGTGTCCACTGTAAGCAAATATCTATGTGTGTCTGACACAGTATTGAGCAGTGGATTGTGCACATTTTTCTTGCTATCACCACTGAACAACCTCTTTATTGAGCGGACACCTTGCCTCTCATTCATGTTTTCTCCATCCAGGTCTGCTACTAATGTCTTTCAAAACAGAGAAAGAGCCCGTTGCCCCGTTATTTGGGACATATTGCTACCATAGCCAGGTTGAGTTAAGATATTACCAACTTATTTAGAACAGTCCCTTTAAATCCAAAACTGCTGGCAGCCTTACAGAGGGGCTAAATTCCAGATGTCAGTAATTAACAAATTACACTCATATTGTAGATGTACAGTATTTAATTGTACAATCCCACCAACATTGGATTATGGTTCAATCGTTATCGTTTTGTTCATATTTTATCTCTAAAATCGACACATTTTTGGAACACATTGGGACATATTTAATTTAGACCAGGGATGAAAACATCAACAATCAACTGCAGTATGACCAAACATGATCTTAGTAATTCATATCAGAACTGCAAAGCACTAAAAATGTATACATTTTTCTGAGCTCTACAGTATCTACAATGGATATTTTTATATATGTATTTATAAATGTAGATACCCTTGAGTTCTTGCTTTACAAAATTCATGATACAACTAGATTGGGGGCTATGACACACCAGATTGTCACAACATAATGTTTGAAGACCGCTGGCCTATGCATTCCCCCACAACTACGTAAAAGTACCTGAGGGTCATTTCTACTATCCCAGACCATTGGATGACTCAAGGAGCTACTGTATAAACCAAAAATTAGGCTTATTTTTTTTAGTGCTGGTAACAGGATACAGGTACTTTGTTGTGAATTTGAATTCTGTTATATCATTAATAATCCTTTTGTGTAAAAACATGCTATGTTCTTCTGTGATTCTATTTAATTATATTCTGATCTGCTTTGTTCTTGCCTTTTTACCTCTTGGTCATCATGATCATATCTTAGAGATAGGCGAATAGTTCACAAAAATTCAAATTCACCACAAAAACGCCAACAAAAGTGAATTTTTCAAATATTCACAATATATGCAGCATTTGAAAATAGCCACTGCGAATGTTTTTTTTTTTTATTACAAAAAATACAAAAATTAGAGAATATTCAGATTTTTTTTATTGAGGAAAAAATGGGAAAGATGAATACCGAAAAGAAAAAAAATGTTAAATACAGACAACGGAACCAGAAGTTATTATTTTAGTCTATGCAATTGCTTTAGTCACTGTAGAAATAAATTGTACTGGACAGTGTGGATACTATTTATACAAAATAGTTTATGTTTCATTTAGCATAAAAATATCAGGCGTATATTTTTAGGACTGGTTCATATTCCAATATGTAATCACCCAGAAATCCTCACACTAAACAAACTAAATAGAAACTAATTAAACCAGAGGTAGCCTTCTAAAAGTAAGCCCTGGCTTTTAATTCCATATCTGAATTAAAGATTTCGACTGGCCTCTTCTCCAGGGATTATTCTTCTCATAGGTATCTGTGCAGTTAATTAATTAAAACGAAAGTGTTTGCACTTTCAATAATAATGCCCGTCGAATTGTACACCAACTGAGTACTGCCCATGGGCCACTGGGCCACCCCTATGATTTGAAAGAGATGTACAGTATTTACTGCTTACTTTTTGGGAAGGTGAAGCTTTAGATTACCAGGTATCACAATTTTGTTACTTTGAATTACACCTAGAAACTGCTTAAAGTCAACAGGCAAACCATGGCAGTAAATAAATGTAATAGTCCAGGGGGTCTCCAAACTCAGTCCTCAAGAGCTGCACACAGGCCAGCTTTTATGGATATCCCTGTTTCAGCACAGGTGGCTCAATCAGTGGCTCAGTGCTTGACTGGGCCACTGATTGAGCCAAGCTTCACTCTCCATGAAGAAAAGAAGAACTTCCAATGATGGGACAGACCAAACTGTCCACCAACCTCGGTATGCTGTCTCCAACAGTTCAAAGTACTGCAAATTTCTGGGTGAGAACAGCATAGAGCATCATCCAGCTTGCCTTAAGATATGTCCATCTTGCTGGGTTTTCTAGCATTCTAGCATTTACGAACACCCTTTACACGGATAAATCTAGACCACTTTTAAAGCTTTGTTTTTCTATTTTGTTTTCATTGTTTTTTTTAGAGCATTTTCAAAATAAAGTATGGAAGGGATAGGGTGGGGATACAGAAAATAAAAAGGAGGGGAAATGGGAAAGCGGGGACGGGGACCTGGGACAATTCATTTACTTATCCAGTTCTATTAGTTTTGTAGGTACACCATCTGTGTTAAATAGATAAAATCCAACACAGAGTCATTGTATAATACTATACAATAAGAGATACCGGTGCATGGTCATTACGAGAAATGGGTATCATTTCAGCAGCAACATTACAGATATATTCAGGTTGTAGAATATTGTGATGTCTGCCAGGTAAGCGAAATCCCTCAAAAATTATCAAAAGTTCAATTCAGCAAGCTTGTAATATGGTCCATAAGGTTAACCTCTCTCAATGTATGTAAAATTATGGCCACTGGAGGAGGTTCCTCTTGTTTCAGGTAGTTTCCAATAGTACATTGGCTGATAATATATGTGATGTCAGTATTTGGGACTCTTTGGGCATTCCCTGAATTTGTTTATTAAATAATGCAGTGAATGGATCATTTGCCACTACACAACCGGTAAATTGTTCAATAATATAAAAAAATATAAGACCAACTTTGAGCAATTGTCTGGCTAGGGCCACCAGATATGGGACAATGTTCCAACTTCCCCATATCCTCCCCAACATCTGTTGAAGGAATCAGGAAACATTTTAAGAAGTCTGTCTGAGACTAAAAAACACCGTAAGAGAACTTTATACTCATTTTCCTTTATATTTGTGCAGATGGGGTTTTGGACGTAATAGTAGAAATGGCTTCCCACTCGTCCAATGACATGCTCCCATCCAGCTCTCTTTCCCAGTTTAGCATGTATGAAAGCTTAGTGTCTTGTAAGAGATTATGTACAATAAAGATACAGCCTCTCATAAAGGAAGAATCCAGGCACAACTTTTCAAAACGAGTGATCCCTCCCAGTTTCCCCAAGGTAAATTCATAGAGAATGTGAAAAGTCTCTATTGAAGAAATGGATAAATACAGAAATAGATTGAGAGAGATAACCAACAAAGACACCTGACTGCACTCGATATTAACCATAAAATAGCATCTGGTATTGTGGCCGGAAATATTCAATCCGTGGGATAATTGGGTCCCATATAGACACTCCAATATCATATATTAAAATCTTTTATTGGGTATATGTAAACAACAAAATGAACACACACATAAACATAAAATCATTTACAATAAAAGAAAGCTAGTAACGCACAAGTACCACACATAACCACTTTGAGGGCTATTATGGCCCAATTTAACCCTAATGGGTAGGGATATTAAGTGGTACTGATAGTAGTCAGCTGCTGGCAATATAGTCTGAGGTGCAGTTCAGCAATCTTATGCTTGTAATACCATATAGCCGAAGTGTAAATAATTATTACATAAGCCTTAGGTAAGCAATGTCAGTTAGACCAAATCATAAGACTGATGTCTAAATTGTGTAACATGCTGGTCTATTATACACATTTAGAAATGTACATGGTGACAGCAGGGTTATGCAACATATATGCGTAGACCGATACAATGTATACTCATACAAGCGTAAATTGTTGAACAGCTGATCAGTATCCCTGGGAGTTGCTACAATGTAGCTAAGAAACACGCATGCAGCCTAATAGCTATAATTGCTCTTTAGATCTCCGCCATAAAGAGAAAGCAGCTGCTCTCTCCGTGTAGTCACACTTGGTAGATAGATATCCACTGGTGTATCATTGATCTAACCGCTCCACTAGAGTGGGAATAACCTGACCAAAATAAGTAGGTAATGCTGTAAACCCAATACATGGATGACGAGTCACCATGAGAAGGTAAGTATACGACCTGATACAGAGTGTAGCACCCAGTCGCTGCACCGCCCATTGGGCTCCTATGAGTCATTCTGTTGACGTCAGGTGCAGAGAGCAACGGACTAAGCTAGCGGTGCAGCGACTGGGTGTTCATTGTAGTTGTGGCAATTCTGCATAGCCAAGAAATCTCTCATTTGTCCCAAGAGTTCAAGGGGCCTATTCTATAAACTTCGATAACCAACTCATCGAGGATTTTAAGCTGTTCTCACAAAATTTTACAAGGTAGCAATTCAGAAAGCCTCGATGAGTTGGTGAAATCGTGCGGGGAAGGCAAACACATCGCACGGGAGCCGGCGAGAAGCCCAACCTCGCAATTTTTATACAATCGGACAATTCTAGTAGCCTCGATAATCTCATCGAGGATCTGGAATTGCGATTTTATCAAAGGTTCTTCAAAGGATGTGAGAGAGGGACTTAGAAAAAAAATACATTTTTCCTGCATCGCATTGATGCCGGGAGACTCCGGAGCGGATACACATTAATATCAGCACCGGATACACCCGGCATCAATCCGATGCAGGAAAAATGCCTTTACAGGCCGCTTCATTACCTTAGCCACTAACTGCTAAGGCAATGAAGGGGTTAACAACCCGTGGCATGTTTATTGTGGGGAGCGGGGGTGGGTGAAGGTGGCTTTTGGTGCATAGTGGGTGTTTAGGCCTTGCAGGGGGGTTGCGGGAGGAGTTAACCCCTTCATTACCTTAGCGATTAATACCGCTAAGGTAATGAAGGGTTTAACGTCTCCCACTACACACCCGGTAGGTATAAACACCCACTGTGGCTCAAATACCACCTTCACCCACCCCCGCTCCCCACAATAAACATAAAAACAAAATTCAAACACAATTCTTAACAATACACCCATTCATTGTCAGTGTGGTTACCTATGCCCCCAATGAGAGCAAAGATAGCCCCATAGCATTTTTATTCAGCCAAAAGTTGTACAAAATAACAGCTTTAGCTTCAGCATAGATAGATAAACAAATGAAAAAACAAGTCCTGAGAAGGTCTTTGCCCCTTTTTACAGCAAGGGCGGTTAAAGACCAGGATACACAAAGAGCAAAAGTAAGTGTTTCAATGTTACAGACCTTGTTTCGGACTACTCTCCATCGATATACTTCAGCATGTGTCTCCCTGGTTCAGACAGGAAGCAGTGGGAGCTCTGTTTTTTTAAAGCCCATTAGTGAGGCAGCTGGGACCTAGTCAATTAACTCAGCCTTTTCTAAAGCTTGGATTTATCCATTCGCTGCTGGTTTCAAGAGCTATAGATCAGACTCCCATGCATAATATTGGAACAGTAAATCCACCCTGTCACACTCTTCCCCTGTTTGTGTGTTGCTGAGACCATGCAAGACTGAAGCCCGACCCTCCACCCCTTCACGAGATAGGAAATCAGTGTTTGCATTTTCTCTCGCCCTACCACTCAGCTCTCACATTCTCTCCCCCTCAGCTCTCACATTCTCTCCCTCTCTCTCTCAGCTCTCTCTCTCTCTCAGCTTTCTCCCTCAGCTCTCTCCCTCCCCTCATTTTTCTCTTTTCCTCAGCTCTCTCTCCCATGTTTACCTTTGGCGGGAGGAAATGGTGATCAGAGAAGCAGCCGGTAGAGGAGCTATGCTGTGGCAGCAGACACCGGAAGTAAGAAATACTTCCAGGTCAGACTGCTTGAGGACGCTCCTCCCCTGCTGTCCTCCCCTGCTTTGCTGATTCCTCTACCAGCTAATTCTTAATCTCCGCCGGGGCCCGTCGCTGCAAACCATCTCCCCCTACCTCTTTCTACAGGGGGGGAGGGGGAGAGACCGGGCCTCCCAAGAGCGGGGGCCCCTGGGCTTTGCCCAGGCTATAGCTACACCCCTGTCTGTATGTACATCTGTATATACTGTATTGTACCGTGGGGAGCAAACCTTTTTTCCATATAACATCCTATAGTTTTGGTATTGCTCTAGGAGAGTGATGTTGGTATTGTAAATTTGGTTATTTTAGCCAATATTGTAAGCATACATTAAGTAATATTGTAAGTTGATTAGTGCATATACTGTAGATATGGGCCTATAACTGGGCTGAAATTACTGCAATTTTGGAATCAGCATTCTTACTTTATTAGTGATGATTCTTTAACCAACTCCTAAAAAATAATCATGTTTTGTTAATTGCACAGAATTGTTGTGTTTTAGCTTTCGTACCTACACAGTATGCTGTAATGTTTCTTCGCAGTGCTATGAAGAGTTCAGCGCTATTCAAATGCATACGACTAAAATCTTTTTCAGGCTAGGCAAGTGACTTCACAGTAGGGCAAGGCTGAGCAACTTCAGTCCTTAAGGGCTACCAACAGGTCAGGTTTTTAGGATATCCCTACTTCATCACAGGGGGCTAAACCAGTGGCTCAGTCAGAGACTGGCCCACTGATTAAGCCCCCTGTGCTGAAGCAAGGATATCCTGAAAACCTGACCTGTTGGTTGCCCTTGAGAACTGGAGTTGCTCACCCCTGCAAAAGGGGCTTAATTTAACATCTTCAAATGTATCAAACTATGAAACAAATACACTATTTGACATCTCCGAATCTATGAAATCAATAACAACTTCGTTATTGCAAATCCAACAGTGTTTTGGATTCTAAAGACGCAACTTATTTGGCATCCTAAATATAATAAATCCTTCTTAATATGGACATTTTATTTTGTGTTGTCTGAAAAACTGTTAAGTTTTTATTTTCAACAGGAGCCCTGCAAATCTGTCTCACAAATCATGTATTGCCCTCCACCTATTGCTGTTTGTTAAGGATGACACCATCATTACACTCCAAGTAGAACAAAGAGAATATGTCAAAGTGGCACAATAATAACAAGAAGAGGCTAAAAGAAAGCCAACCTAGATTTAACCCATGAAACATAACACTGTCATTAGCTTGGGAGTTTTCATGAGTTATCATGGCATTATTGAATGCCCCATTCACGCATTAAAGCCTTGATTATGGACTGAAACATTGACATTCGTAACCTGTAACAATTGCTGAATAAATATGTGGGAGTGCTTGGGATTCGCAGGTCACTTTATTTGTCAGCTAAAACCAACCAGATTAGCTCATTGCATCGCAGGCTTCCTCACACTGGAACGGTGCATTACAGCTAAACACACAGCAGTATTTACAGTGGCTCCTGCTGCTTAGAGGTATATTAAACAGGGTTTCATTTGTCTACCTTTATTTATCTTGCCAAACTCATTTGTAACACGTTTCCTTTTTGACTATTTCTGCTACAATGTTAAACCACAAATGTGTGTGTTAATTCAATTTCTATTGGCAACAGAGCTCATCCCTCCACACCTTTTTAACTTGGGAGGTCTTTTCATTTTGCTGTATGGACAGGACCTACTATGGTTGTTTCCCCTCATACAGAGGTAAAAGGGAAGGTTCACAGTGTAGTGTTAGGACCTGCATATTTGGTTATACCTTGACGTTGGTATGCAGGCTTATGACGCTTTGGCCAAAGGGTTTAACTAAATAACCAAGAAAATATTATTATTGAAGTATTTAAACTTTATACTTATTACCATATGTGTTTTGTCAATTGGATGTAGCATTAGGCACCCCTGTCTTTTGTTGTATACATTTGCCACAAAATACAATTTGTGACCCTTAGTCAATTTACTGTATTTTACAATGATTCATGGAAAGTTGCATGATACTGTTTACATGATTGCAATGATATATCATCTACTGTACTGTATATCTTTATTTATATTGCACCATCCAAGCACATAGCACTTCACAGCGGTAATGCACGTGACATAATTATATGACACATTTTGGATAAGCACTTAAGATATAAAAGTAACAATAAGAAAAGGAGTCCCTGGCCTGAAGAGCTTACAATCTAATTTCGATATTATTGAAACAAGCATATACATTTTATATGCTCTACACAGATTTCACAACTGTATGGATTAAGAAAACGAGAAATAATGTACTTATCACAAAAATCAGCTTCACATCCACACTCACATTTGAAACAATAGATGTAATTTCTCAAAAACTACAATGAATTTACCTGTAAGCTGCATCTCTACAACAATACAGATACATCTTCATTACTCTCATGGCAGCCATGACTACTTCCCAACAGGCAGCTTCGCGCTTGCATGGTGCTGTAATATACAGCTTACCGACATCATTAAACACAAAGGAGAGTAGTGATATAATTAGGCAGTAAACCCTGTAAGAAAGGTAACACACCAAAAAAACTTACCTTTGCTTTCTTGCTCTGGTGCCCTTTGTTCAGTTCTGACTATTACAGCACTTGCGATAAATCCTCTTTAGCTGCGGATGAAACACAGGCATGCTGCAGTTACAACATATTAACAGGAAAGCTTTTTGGTGTCTGAATGTAATTTTTCTCCCTTGGCGTTTGTATCCTTAGAGACTGTAGTGCTTAGTATTTTCTTTGTGCTTTTGTTGACAATATCTTAATTATAGAGTGCAGTTTTACTGGCACGACAACTGCTTTCTACACTTAACAAAAGTGATAAGTGTGACTTAAAGAGCTACAGTACAACTGTCACAAACCCAACAGACTGGAGTTTGTTCAATCAGCAGATTTTTTTTATTTTTACATTTTGCGATATTCCTGTTGTATATAAGAACAGAACACCTTAACCATGGAACGCCTGATGAAGGTGCTCTGCACTGAAACGTTGGATGTTTGGATGATTTCTTTAAGTCATTAAAATTACCTTTTTTTGCATTCTATTGAATTTGTTTCTGGGTTTGGTGTTTTATTTATTTATAAAAAATGTTTTACCCGTAATACATTGTAATACATTGTAATACATAATACAAGTAATACATTGAGAGTTATCTCTTGTTTTCAAGTATGTCCTGGGCACAGACTTAAAAAATTCACGGTTACATTAAAAGAACAGAGGTTATACAGTCAATTCAAACATTTCATGGACAGATAAAGTTGGAAAATTGGGTACAAGTGATAAAGGGGCTGGTGAGTTTCAGATTGAAATAGAGCAGCTTTAACAGCACTTTAACATCACCAAACATCAGAGAACGGCAGCAAATGGCTCACACCCTTTAGCTGTCCTTCGGCTGCGCCAAAAGCTGTCCGCCTCTGGGCCAATGCAGATGTACACTGGGGATGTTAAGATTCAATGCAGCTGTGAACACAAAGTTCTTTGTCTTCTTGGCTCATTAACATTCCAGTGGGTGGGGTTGACGTTCCACAAAGTACAAGCAGATGTTAACCCATAGCACACTGGTCCTGTGCAGAGGGGAGCAGCTCTTGGGGAGCCCCAGCAGGCTGCCCACTTTTGGGGCAACGCAAATGTACAGATGGTGTGTGTAGGAGGACATGCGCAGAGGTATGCAAGGGAGACTTGTTAAGGTGAAATTAAATAAGGCTTTTATTGCGCCTGTTTCTTTAACATAAGAAAATCACCCAAACAAGGGGTCAAACAAAGCTTCTGTTCCACTTGGGAGTATTTCTAGTGAAACCTATGCAGTCACAACTCCCTTTAGATTAGCATGTCTCCCAGCCCCAAACAGCCTTGTAGTTGGAGGGAAAATCTTCTCTGTTCCTGGGTTGCTGCCTTTTCCTCAGGCTATATCAGCATTAAGGTTCAGAGGTGCTTTCCCCTGTGTCTTGCAAGCAGCGTGCAGTTTCTTCTGGCAGGCTCAAGACATCTATTCCTATGGTCAGTCCCACAACTTGTGATACTCAGGAACAATCTCCCTTCCTGTCTCAAAGGCAGGTTTTTCTAAGAAACCTAATCAGCCAGGTGGTGTTGGTTAATTGACTACCAGAGTTAACCACCACACTGCTGGATTAGAGGCACATTTCCTGAACAGGGATAACTCCCCTGTTACAGTGTGTTTGGCTACTGCTTATTTATGATTAGTGTTTGGTGAGCAGATCCTTTTTGCCTTGATCGATCGATCTCTCTCTCTCTCTCTCACTCTCGCTCTCTCTCGCTCTATTGTGAATAATACCAATGTATGTGTAATATATATTTAACACAAAGGTAAGCAAACAGAAAAAAATATTCTTGAAATGTATCCAAAACGTATTTTTAGATCACGTCAAAAAGAACAAAACAAAAAAATCAAACAAAGAGAGGTTTATAATAATGTGCAATACTGTATTCTTCAAGTGATTAACATTAAAATTGTTTACATGTCAAAAATGTGAATTTCAAATGCAGTAACTTTTCTGCAATATATTTTTATATCTAAACTACAATATATATATATATATACCATCACGTTTTAAGTTATGGTGGGTGAAAAAGGCAACAAGAAACCTCCACCGTATTGCATATAGCAAATAAAAAGGTCACTTGTGAGCACATTCACATGTCTTAGGCAGGTCTGTAACCCTGCCTTTCACCATTATCACCCAGCATACAGTGTTTCCACTGCAGCAAGGGATTCTGGGAAATGACATGCAAAAAGGTGACACTGTGTGCTCATATATATATATCCAAACAAGAGTGACCTAGGCGCAAGTAAAAACAAGAAAAACAAACATAGGGTAATACGTTCAAACAATTGGTCTACTGGGGGGTACGATATGCACTTACAGCAGGTAGAATAAAATCAGGCCTTGTATCCACTCTGGGATCAGGAACAATGAATGAAGATCTGGAACAGCCAGCAGCAACTCATCTACAGGAATCGTATCCTCGTGTGAAGTATGAGGATACGATTCCTGTAGATGAGTTGCTGCTGGCTGTTCCAGATCTTCATTCATTGTTCCTGATCCCAGAGTGGATACAAGGCCTGATTTTATTCTACCTGCTGTAAGTGCATATCGTACCCCCCAGTAGACCAATTGTTTGAACGTATTACCCTATGTTTGTTTTTCTTGTTTTTACTTGCGCCTAGGTCACTCTTGTTTGGATATCCCTTTTTTACCAGCCCGTGGAGCGGTAGACCTTTTGGCTGCAGACTTAATCAGGGAAAGTTAGATTGTGAGGTAGTATACCCTCCTATATATGTGGTAAATATCATTATTAGTCTGATTGTGATTGCGCTTATTGTAGTTTTCTGTTTTTATATCATATATATATATATATATATATATATATATATATATATATATATATATATATACCATGTCTATACATACTGTACTGTGCTATATGAATGTGCACACACAGCTGTCTCTTACACCTGCATATGTACAATGTAATTCTATCCCTATATACTGTAGCAATAGCGACCACACAGTATCTACACACATTAATAATAATGCAACACCCTCATATTTCTACACCTACCCACACCATTAGAATACACTACCACACACACCTTTTATAAAACGCTGTATACACTGTGGGCACTTTACAAATGTATATTTACACACATACACACATACTCTTACATCAGTAACATTCAGGGACCATTTAGCACCTTAAGTCATAAATCGCATACTGCACAGGGGGGAGAGATAGGCTTCAGTCAGATACATTCCAGGATGCACTGTTTTTAAGTAAAACTTTTTCTTTCTTTATCCATTGTAACATCGCCGGAAGAAGAGATCAGTGTATCTCGAAAGCTCGCACAAAAAAACATTTCGTTAGCCACAGAACGGTATCGTCTATTCGTTTTTTATTATTAAGCTCTACTAACACGGTACAGATATATATATATATGACAGTCCTCGGTTTTCCGACACAATGCGTTACTCAAAATGGCGTTGTAAAGCGAAACGTTGTAAAGTGAAACGCGTTTCCCCATAGGAACACTGTTTAAATGAAAGGTTCCGTTCCTGAAGGCATTTTTAACACTAAAATACACCAAATATTTTATGCAGGCAATAAGATATGCAGCACACACATAAATTATATAGTGTATATACAGAGGCGACACGTTTTATTTAAAAACGGCTGGAGCCGCAAGCCGGGAGGTTTCCCGGCTTGCTAAACAAATCCCATCAGCGTGCCGCGCGTCACCGATGTGCGCGCACGGCGTGCGTGCCAAGGGCTCCCCGAGGGTGCCCTGGTGTCCCGCGATGTGGGGGATGGCGGTGGGGGGTTCCAGGGGACCCGGCGGACCCGGAGAGGGGAGGGGGAAGCCCCGATCGGAGGACCGTTCCTCCGAGGCTTCGGCGCGCGCACGGGACACCCCGGCGCGCCCGGTTTCTGTTGCGGCCGAGACCGGGTAAGTGTTAGAATAAACTCGACCGCGACAGTACTGTATTATATATATAATATAACATAATAATATATTATATAGTATAATATAATATTATATATATACGCTCTTACGACGCTTTGCAACGTTGTTTATGTGAAAGTGTATATATATACACACAGATACTGTACACAACGTTGCAAAGCGTCGTAAGAGCGTGGATAAGCCATTTTGGCGTTGTAAAAATGAATATAGGTATGCATTGCATAGTGTTGGATAAGCCATTCGTTGTAAAGCGAAGCGTTGTAAAATGAGGACTGCCTGTATATATATATATTTATATATATATATATTTTTATATATACCTGTTTCCCCCTGAACACAGAAAGCTACCAGTGCTGCCTTTGTACCTGTTGACTCACAGGAGCCTAAGCCACTGAAACAGAGAGCCTGGGGAATATCACTTACTATATGGTGCAGCGCCTCCACCTGTGAGGGATCCTAGCAGAGCAGAAGCAGCCCCTCATAGGACACAATAAAATGAACACACACAATAGTAAAAATAGAAGAACCTTTACTGCAAGGAGATATAGGATAGGACTCTTACACTATTCTCTATAGTGAGTAGATACACAACTGCCCCACGCCTCGCAGGGCCTCTTCCCACCATAATTCCCAGCACCGTGTACCCCACACCGTGTCTGTCCACAGTGATGTATAAGTGCCTTGGTCACTTAGCTCAATAGTGTCCCCAAAGAACCCACCCTCATAGGCGTGATCAGCGCCTGTGTTGTACCGGTATGTTGGTGCACTTTATAGACTGTACCTGCCAGGTGCTCCAGCACCCGGTCCGCAGAGACTTCAAAAAGGACCCGCCGATCCACGATCTCCTCAGCGATGTCCCGCAAGGGTGGTCCCACCCAGATAATGTCTCTCTCTCTCTCTCTCTCTCATCACTGCAGTGCTAAGGGGATATGTTCCCTATTCTAGGGCCTGTCCCTGGAGCAGCCAAAACCTCAGTGAGTGACTCAGGGTGTATCTAGGGCCTAGGGGGTATACTGGCCTAGTGCAGAGGCTACTTGCCTCTCTGCAAAGGGACCTTTGTCCCTTATCCCTGCCTGGCACACACTGACTAACGTGTTCCCTAGTCAGTGACTTTATCCTGTCATGCCAGAGAATCATTGCTCCCTATTGCCTCCCTGGCGTCAGATGGTCACCCCTAAGGCTCATGGGACTTGTAGTTCCCCGCCGAGAGCCTTCCCTGATTGGCTGTGCTTTCTGCGCTTCTTACTCGCTTGCATGACTATCTAAAGGCCCCGCCGCACTCTCATGCCCACCGCACATGCACGAACCTCCCTGCACAATGGCGGCACCCTGTGCAGCTACTACCGGGAGCCCCCGGCGACGCAGCTTTCCGATCCTCAGCGGAGGTAAGGGGAAAACCGGGGACAAAGGGGGAACCAGAGGATGAAGGGGGGAAACCGGAGGACCTGGCTACATCTATATATATATATATATATATATATAATCAAAAATATATATATATATAATCAAAAATATATATATATATAATCAAAAATATATATATATATTGCTGCGGCGCATCTGAGTCTAACACATCGCCGGTTTTTCCCTGGCTTTTTCCTGGAATGCGACACTCTTCACCTGACGCATGCCACATTCATTTTGCGTTCTCAGCCACGGGTCATGCGCGGTTGACACGCGGTTGATGCGTTTATTGAGAATGGTTCGGATTTAATAGGTTGCAATTCTTCACGTGTCTGCCAGATGGCAGATATTCATGAATTGTAATGCGCATGCGCTTCAGTAATGTGTCGACTTGCAGGTGTTTCGTTTAAAAAAGATACCACAGTGTGCTATTGTAACTTGGCCTTGAGACTGAAGGAAGAGGTTGCAAAAATGTATCAATTTAGGCTTTTCATATTAAAGAAAGACAAAGACCAGTTTTGGTTACAGTATTCTCCAGAGACCCGCTGCCCGCCATGAGTGTTCAAGTGCAGCCCGTTTTCCAAAAACCCGACAGATTGATATGGGCCGCGATTAATGCAACAGATGATAAGATGGCAACAGTTGTTCAAATTTATCAGTATTTTATCGAAAACTATGACTTTTACAAATTTTCGCCAGCTCCTCATACGTAGAAGCGTGCAATAAGGAAAAGGTTATGTAGCGATCCCTGTTTTTATCGTATTGAGCCACAATTTGTTGGAGGGTATTGGTGTGTATCACCGGCTTTTTCCTGTATCTATGATCATGCAGACGGCAAAAGGCGAAGGGTTGTGTTAAAACCAACTTCCGATAACGGTCCCACCGTCAGTGACAACCCTGAGCCTGAGTCAGATTTCGCGTGCAGTTTTGATCAAGCTTGCATGTACCTAAGCAATTTCTAGCCTCATCAGCTGACTACACGTGGACTAGTCCCGCTGCAAACTATCGACGTGGATGATCAAGAACACTGGACTGGCAGTAAACCGGCTTCGGCGCCGGTGCCATCTGAATGGGAAATTCTATGGTGAGTATTGTTGCCGTATTATTTTCTGTGGTTTTTTTATTTTGACAATACAGTATCAATATCGGTGCGATTCAAAAGTCAAGCGATTCTCCTGTAAGCAATATCATTGGCTGAGCGGCTTCTACAGTACTGTACTGCAGATACTGAACAATTGGTGGAACGCTAGGCGCATGCGCATTGGAACCTTCTTGAAACGCATATGCGTGTCATTACATCGACGGTAGGCGCATGTGCATGTGAACAGGAGACGCCCCCCGAGAAAATTATTGGTGGGACTGGCTGGGAACTTCTTTAGACCATTACAGTAAAACTTTTCTTTTTGTTTTTCCTCAGAAAAGAAAACGGCTAATGGAGGGATTTCGATGGATAATATCACTTTGTGTAACAATGCCTGCACATTGCTGAATCGGATTTAAAAAGCCACGTACCGGAGTCTACAGTTTAGTGGCCGTTGTTATTGATTAGGATAGAATACCGTACCTGAAACAGTATGCTGATGTTTTCCGGCCGTACAGTATACAATACTTTTTTAGAAACAGTATACTGTGTAATAAATCCGAAAAAATAAAAACTATGCATTTATTCTACATGTATTGCAGTATTGTACATACTGTACAGTATGTGTCTTCTATACAGTGCCAGTACAGTACTGTATGTGTCTTCTATACAGTGCCAGTACATACAGTAGAGTACTGTATGTGTCTTCTATTTTTTTTAATACTCTTGTACTGAGCATGCCTACAGTATACAGGCATACCTCGCATTACCGTACACAATGGGACCGGAGCATGTATGTAAAGCGAAAATGTACTTAAAGTGAAGCACTACCTTCTCCCCACTTATCGATGCATGTACTGTACTGCAATCGTCATATACGTGCATAACTGATGTAAATAACGCATTTATAACAGGCTCTATAGTCTCCCCGCTTGCGCACAGCTTCGGTACAGGTAGGGAGCCGGTATTGCTGTTAAGGACGTGCTGACAGGCGCATGCGTGAGCTGCCGTTTGCCTATTGAACGATATGTACTTACTCGCGAGTGTACTTAAAGTGAGTGTCCTTAAACCGGGGTATGCCTGTACAGTACAGTGTGCCTGGACAGTAGTGTACATTCTAGAAACACTGTATTTTGTTACAGTAGCAAAGAAGCCAATGGAACAATGTAAAACAAATCAACATGTTCTTTTATTGGTGAAGTAAGTACAAAAACATTTATTTACAAATACTGTACAATGTAGAAACATTTTAAGTGCACAGCAATTCAAAACATCAACAGGTGTATTGTATTGTATTGTATGTCTTTATTTATATAGCGCCATTACTGTACATAGCGCTTAGGTGTATGGTTTACTGCTACAGTAGTGAAAACATTTATGTATAGAAAGTAAAAACATTTACAATCAGTCAGTATGGTTTACAGTCACATGTTATAAAAAACAAATTCTTTATTCATAAAATATACAAAACGCAACATCTCCTTTATTAAAGTCAAAAGATATACAGTGGGATGGTGTGCAAAACAGTCTGCACCAGTACAGTCCTCGAGGGCAGCAGACAGACCCGGTTTTCAGGACAACCTTGAAACCGTGCCTGTTTGCGGCCCTCAGGGACTGGAATTGTGCAGGTCCTGTGTGTGTGTACAGCAAGTTAAAACATTTCTGTATAAATACAAGTTAAAAAACACACAACAACATCTCCTTTATTTAAGTACAGCAGGTCAAAACATGTACAATACAGTTCAGCACAACAGTATGGTCTTACCTGTGTAACCCTTCTATGGTACCCCACCCGACATGAGATTGGGGGGTACACTCCTTCTGGTCACTCTGAGTGGTCTGGGTGCTGTGACCTGCTGGTAAACAGGAGGGCTGAGTGCTCCGCGGTGTTGTGGGGAGAGCCCAGGACAGGGACAGGAGGTGTGGTGTGGGACAGGTTACCTTGTTCTCTCAGGGTGCACAGCACCTCCAGCCAGCAGGGATCCCCTGGGGGTCTCCAGAGGAGAGACCCCCACTGACGCTCCATTCTCCATACACAGGAACAGGGACACACACAGCAGCTTCTTTTCTGTGGATCTTTATTCAGGATGGTTGTGCAGACAGCATACAGCATGATATCACAGGCATGGTGTAATTTCTGCCCCTCTGCTCATGGCAGCTTGAATTCCCCCCCTCCTTACCCAGGTGGGGCAAGAGGGGGAGACCTCTTTTTAGCTTCTTATCTCTCTCAGCTCTCTCTCTAGAGTCTCTGATCACTAACTGAATTTGGGAACATGTCTCAATTTGAATATCCTCAGGGAGTTTCTCTAGCTTTGAATCATTACAACTCAAAGCTGAATACCGATTGGCTCACACACACACATCAGGGGGTGTTCCAACCCATATCCACCCTTTGGATTAACACATTCAAATGTTGCTTAGGTCTGCCCCTGAATAAATAAAGACATACAATACAATATTGCTACATACTCAGAGCTGAAATGCAAAACAGACCAACTGAAGGAATGAACCTTTCCACTGCCTGTTCTAACAGGACTGGCAGAGGAAAGGCCCAGAAGAATACATAGCTGCCGAAGGCCAGGCTATACCTGTGATTAAAAAAAATCTTTATTCATAAAATACATTATACAAAACGCAACATCTCCTTTATTAAAGAAACATACAGTATACAGTACAGTGGGATGGTGTGCAAAACAGTCAGTCAGGCCTGCACCAGTACAGTCCTCGAGGGCAGCAGACAGGCCCGGTTTTCAGGACAACCTTGAAAACAGTGCCTGTTTATGGCCCTCAGGGACTGGAATTGTGCAGGTCCTGTGTGTGTGTGTACAGCAAGTTAAAGCAGTAAGTTAAATACAGTACAGCAGGTCAAAACATCTCCTTTATTTAATTTCAGCAGGTCAAAACATGTACACAGTTCAGCACAACAGTATGGTCTTACAGTTCCCGTGATTAAGCCATAAAGTCCACCACATTGTCCATCCATGGCCGATTCCTTGCATGGCGCATAACGCCATTAATGCAGTCTCGAACGCCTTTCATTACAGGATCTGTAATTGGATAAAAGCGCTGCATTTCATCCCAAATGTTCTTTCTTAAATTGTCTGGAAGCGTCTTTTTTACGCGATTTCCGTCGTAGTTCACTCTGAAGGCCCAGTCGCAGTACAACGAGTAGGGAACATGGTGCTTAAAAAGTAACAAGGCATACTTGTGGGGTGCACCAGCACTCATCACCCTATACTTCTCCCTGAGCGCCGGTGGCAGATCGCACAGGGTGATGTCGGGCACCGTATCGATGCGAGCGAATGTAGGTCTTCTGTGAGCGGGTGTATCAAGGACTCCTTGATAAAGCACCTTGTTGTCTGAAACGCGTTGGAGGGTCTTTACCTCCTTGTTTGCTTTGTCTGATTGACAATAAATTCATTTTTTACTTTTGATACACCTGTGTCCCTGGGCAGTGCGCTGCTTTGTGCACTCTTTTGCATTTTTTGGATAGTTTGGAAATTAATCAGCGGCTGGACACGCCCCCAGATATCCAGTGGGCTCTAGGTGTGGGTAAGATCTTCAAAGATGTACTGTATTACTATGGATCCTCATTACTACAACCTGGGGTGAGTGCTGGACTTTATTATATTAATTTCCAATGAGGTACAGCGAAGTGTGTTATACATATTTTTTCTGTTGCCTTCAGGAGATTCATGCTTTCAGTGGCTTTAGTCACTCACCCAATAGTTTACCCACTCCATCTTTGAGTCTTCACTGTTTTTATATGATTGATGAACATATATAATATTCCAGGACTGTTGGAGCACCCATCACACCTCTATACTGTTCTTTGTGATATGGGAGACATATTCGGTAGCTAATATCGTGTCTCAGGTGCACATAAAGCTAGTAGTGGCAACTCTCAGATTGTTGTATAATGCGTGATAGAATTACTACTGAATGCTACTGCGATTACAAATCCCACCCTATATATCCAGGAAGCAGACACAGCTACAGAACACCAAAATATAGAATGTGTGCTTAAATGTTGACCAGAATTCAGTGCATGCATAGCCGGTGGTACAGACACGACCATTATCCGACCATTTCTCAAATTGGTTTTCGAGATCTCCCCAAAATCATTTCAACATTTGCCGCGGCAGACTAATGGCCCATCGGATTAACACAGCAGGGTTCCCTGTCTGTAAGAGACGCTCAGTAAGAGATAGACTGAATCAGTCACTCTAACTGTGCGCCTCTAACAGGCGATCGCTGGGGTTTTATTTAATTTTAACCACTACAGTATTGTAGTAGCTTCATTACCTTAGCGGCTAGCAGCAGGGACCGGAGGCGCTGAGACTGATAATTCATTTCCTGTGATACCTGTGATACTTACATTTTATACAGCAATATATTTTTATACTTGCTACACTGTGAGTAGTGCGCTTGTCCTTGTTTCATTTTTCTGTAGCCATCTGTTTAGATAGATAGATAGATAGATAGATAGATAGATAGATAGATAGATAGATAGATAGATAGATAGATAGATAGATAGATAGATAGATAGATTCCCTGCACGAGTACTCCAAAGAGCTATGATGATAAAGCCACATTAAATCTAAATGAGACAAGAAGCATGTGTAGCCCTGTTTCCTTCTGAATACAGTACAACTACCAATGCTGTATAACGTGCTGGCTCACAGGGCCTAAGACTCTGCCATGGAGAGCCCGGGGCAATATATTTATATAGAGTACCTCTTATCAGATGCAGCGCCTCCACCTGCGATGGCAACAAGCAGAGCGGAAGATGTTCCTCACAGGACAATAATACAATACTACACATGATATGCCTGAAGAGGTCCAGTCCCAAACCTCTGGGATGGTGCTGTGACAGTCTCTGTGTCTTCTGCAGCTTCACTCACTAATGTGACAGGTTTCTATTCTAGGGCTTGTCCCTACATTAACTCTGACTGACTGTGACTCAGGGCCTATCTGGGCCTGGGGATATACGGGCCTAGTGTAGAGGCTACTTGCCTCTCTACACACTGAGCTCCTTCCTCGTCCCCCTCCCGATCTTCTCTGCCTGCGTGCTCCCCTGCGCAACCTCCTAACTCTTCCTGCAGAGTCTCCTATCGCCCTATTGGCTCCCTGGCATCACCTGGTCTGGCTGAGGCTCATGGGACTTGTAGTCTCCGGGCCTAGGCCCCTTCCGATTGGCCCGTGCTTCGCGCGCTACCGCAACCACTCTCTGTTCATGTGCGACCTCTTATCTGACGCCGTCGCCTCCGAGACTCTCTGCGCCTGCGCAAGTACAAATGGCGGCGTCCTGGACGCTCGGGCCGCCGCTGAGCCTCCCTGCACGCTCTGCAACCTTCCCTTATTCTCCCATTGCAGTGGAGATAAGGGTAAGCCTGGGGGACCTGGCTACACATGTATGTACACGCAAAATATGGGTTTAGGGTAAAATGCCCCAATATAACTCCTCATATAATAGATATCTCGACTAATAACCGGATATTTTTACATTTGATGTAAACTCATTAGGAGCCGGGTAAGGAGGGTTACACTGGTTTCAGTAGACTGTTTTTAGGCTTTAATTTTTTTGCTTTATGTCTTTACCCCAACCTACTGTAACATTTTATTTACAAGTAGATAAGCGTGTTTAGGGCCCAATTCAATATACTGAGAAGCTGTCATCCCCAATTCAAACGAATCTGACTAAAATCTAAGCACATGAATGGGCCTTGATCTTGAAAAGCATTCTGGGTAAACAAACTGTCAAACGCGCATTATTTTCCCCTTAGATCCTCTCCCTGAATATGTTTCCCTCTTCCCGAAACATGTCAATGGAAATTTTTAGAAATCTATCGCATTTTCATGCTAACGCTCCCTTTTAGGGGCTTTCACATTTTGGTCAATATGCGAATACACGATCACATCGCTGAGCAACCTGCTTTTGTCATCATACAGTAACGCAATACTTACTGTATGAGGTACAAGCGCCATAACGATGTTTAACAGTCCTCGGGTTTAATAAAGAAATGGGAAATTCTTCATTTTCATACCAGGCCCATCATTTCTGCAACGTATGCTGTGTCATCATAGAAGGGGGAAATATAATTCTGAGAAATGAATGTCAAACAAAGGCACCTCCCATGCATATTGCTTTAATATTAATTATTTCTTTATGCCTCAATATGTGAGACTGTGCAGTGAATCCTCACAATCCTTAATGGAGGGCTATTTACTTGGTGCCTTAATAATCATTTCAGATTTAGGCAGTGGTACAACAGAAGGAGATTGTTAAATGACTGCAATTGAAGCATACTGTATGCACTGTGTGCTTTTTTCCCCAGAGTAATCCTGCTTAGCTGACACTTTGTAACTAAGCTAACGATGTCATTGGGTTCATAAAATGATGTCATTGTGTTTAAATGAAACATTTGCCTGTTCCTTGAATTTCCTTGGACAGTGAGAAAGTATTCTGCCTACTAGCTTTGTTGTTGTTTTTTTTTTTTTTTTTTGCAGTGGTGGGAAGCAGGATGTCTGCGGAGCATAACTGCATTCATTTCAGCCACGGGGACCCCCTACTTACTGAGGTACCGCCAATAAGAAGCTTCTTTTTGGCCTGCATACCATGGTAGATTTAGGAATCATGAAGTTCCGGCAGCTCCTACGGTGGGAAGTCTCCCGAGAAGCAGGAGGTCTCTGGAGCTGAAATTAACTCAGGTTTCAACTCCCTGATTAAAAACTTTTACAAAAAACACACATTTTGCATGAAATTCTCGTTCGAGTGAGGACTCTGAATGGTTGTATGTTTGTCAAATAAGTATCTCCTCTCCCTTAGCCCAAGGGTGCGCAAACTGGGGGGGGGGGGAGGAGGTGCGCAACCTTTTCTTGGGGAGTGGGGGGTTCAGCGCTTACAGATGCCCCGCGCTCTTCCCCAAAACATTTAAATTAAATGCCGGAGGAGCACGCGAGGCCTTTGTAAGTCCCTTACCTGGTCTCCGGTGACTTCTGGTGACGCGTCACCATGCAAATTTTGAAGCGGGGTCACAGGATGTCATGTTGCCATGGCATCACGTCAGATGTCAGAAAACATTGGAGAACAGGTAAGCAGAGGGTGGGGGCGTGTGCAGGGGGGGAGAACAAGCAGGAAACGTTTGCGCACCCTTGCCTTAGCCTACGCTATACTTGTCAGAGGATCAATAATGAGAAAGGAGCAGGCCCAATGCGTACACAAAGTCTTGCTCAACACATAGCTCCATCAAACAAGAGGGACTACACAGCAAGAGGAAATCAAACTACTTCCAAGTTTGAGCTCACTACAGTATGTCGACACCAATACCAATGTCTGCCAATTGGGAGCTAGCAGCCATTTTGTGGATCCAGATCTCCTCCGCGGGATTAGGAGCCAGCGTGGTTAGTCCTGAGGGAGCCAGCAAAGAGGAAGGATGCGTCCAGGGAGCTAGTAAGCCCCTGGTCTAGGCCAGAACTTTGCCCCTAAGCCCCAGTTATGCCCCGATCACTGTTGTAGTGCAGTATTGTAGGGAAGGCCCTAGACAGGGATCTTCCCTCTTAGAGATCCAACCCGCACCACCGAGGAGTTGAACGGGTGTCCACGCGGCGACCTGCGGCCTTTGGACGAGACCGCATGGGACCACCACCTGTAAGGCGCGAGGGGAATTTGGCAGACCCTGCATCGTGGGATCACAGATGCGGCTCTGCTAACAAAGGATCCCCTAATTCCCTGGTCGTAGCCAGGAAGGTACCCATCGTGCACCACCACACCTCAGAGAGGGTAGCGCTACCTTCACACTTTGAGATGGGAATTGTTCTGCGGACACCGGGGTTCTAGGTGCCATGGGACCCCCTCAGTACTTTGGGGGAACACAGGGTTACTGTGGTACTGTGTTACTGTGTTATTGTGTTATTGTATTGTGTGTACTGCATTATTTGCCATACTGTGGGACCACAGTAAAGACGAGTTATATAATATCCGGCGTGATATGGTTTATTGATGAGTATATTGTTTCCTATGAGGTGTAATCCCGCTTACGCTGGGATCCTCATAGGTGGAGGCGCTGCACCGTGAGATATAGCACCCCAGGCTCCCCAGAAGCGGAGGCTTTGGCCTCCTGTGAGCCTCACAGGTAACAGCAGCACGCGTAATTGCCCGCGGTTTCCTTTAGGCGTAGGGAAAGGGGGTTACACTTGCCAATGGTTATTTTCTGTTTTAGGATGAACTACACATTGAAGGTGAGGACTCACTACCAAGACAGGAGAAATACTATAAAAGCTCAGAGCAGATCAAAATGTTTCCCTTTTGCTGTTAGAAGGACCTGCAATGTGTTTCCCAGACAGAAAAGGGGTTATGCCTGCTTCTATTTCAATAATCATAAGCACCCCACATAACAATATGAGCCAGGTCCTCTCCAGTCCCCGCACTCTCCAGTTACCCCCTTCCTTACCCTCACATATGAGGATGTTGCTGGCAGGGCGACGGAGTCGCCGGTGGCTCCCGCTGCAGGGCGCCGCCATGTTGTACATGCCTGCCTGAGCACGAAGAGTCGCGCATGCGCAGAAGCGGCGGTTTGCAAGGTAGGGGTCCTTGCTGGTTCGGGCATGCGAAGGGCACCCTGTGGCGGCCATTAGAGTCGCGCATGCGCAGTGTCCTATGCGCAAGCGGTCCCAATGTTAATTGAGCAGCAGAGAGACTACAACTCCCATGATGCTTAGGGAGAAGCTGCCAGGTGATGCACGATAGCCAATGGAATGGATGGATTGCTTCTGAAGGGAGGAAAGACTACTGCCTGCTGGGATAGGAAACGAGGAGCCAAGACCTGGACCCTGAAGGTGCAGGTAGTGTCCACGGAGCTGTGCTCCAGGGACTAGGCCAGAAGTAAATCCCCAGGGCCCAGTTAGTCCCCTGAGACACGGTAGAGGAACTCTGTGTATGATATAGGGGAAGGCCTTAGTATAGGGACTCTTTCACTATATCAGTAGAGAGAGAGAGATATGTTGCAGGACAGTGCCTGAATGTCAGTGCAGCTTGATAGCTGAAAGGATATCTGGACTCAATAGTAGAGACTGTTTCCAAAGGATCATCCGGCTGGGGGTCCCTCCTCAGTGGAGTCAGATGGTGGAATCATCCATGCAAGGAGCAGCGCGCCGCGCAGCAGGACCACGTTGCAGAGTCGCTGATTGTTGCTGATTATCCTGGTAAGGATTATGACAAGGGAGGTATTTAAAGTGCACCACCGGGCCCCAACACAGGGAAGTGCTATCCCTCACACGTACACTATTGTTTGTGGACACTCAGGGGTTAAGTGCCCAAACACATTGTTACGGAAAGGACTGAGGGTGATGCAATGATTGACATGTGGGGTGGTACCATGATTGACATGAGGAATGATGCAATGATGTCTATGTAAAGAGGTTATTATTATTATGCTTAGTAAATACTGTTCTTATTCAACTGCGAGTGTATTTACTGTGTATGTTGGTTCTGGTGAGAGAACACTCCCACCACGTTGGAATCCCTCATCATTGGAGGCGCTGCACCGTGTATAAGTATACCCCAGGCTCCCAGTTTCGGTGGTTCAGGCCTCCTGTTAGCCACACAGGTGACAGCAGCACGCGTAGTTTTAGTATCCATGGGGTACAAGGGCTACAAATATATTACAGCAGGGCCCCGTTTCTCGGCGCTACGCTTTTTGGCGATCCGCCGATACGGTGGCACCGAGAAGGGGGCCGCCATCTTTGATTCTCAGTCGCGCATGCGCAGAATGGGCGGTTGCGCCTGACGTGCATACGCAGACCGGTGTCTGCGCGCGCATACCGTAGTTTGCACGTGCAGACCATAGGCCGCGTATGCGCAGAACGGCGAAAACGCCGAAAATCGAATCCGGCGATTTTCACTATACGGCGGGCCCCTGGAACGGAACCTGCCATATACCCGGGGCCCTGCTGTACGTAAACCACAGAGACTAATTAGTTACCTACAGTACACCAATGTTTACTAGAAATCAAGACTGTGACAGTAACCAATCAGCATGCACCATCCTGCTAACACCTTTGTGTGTTGCATGCACAGCTGTGTTTGGGTCAGATATTTGTCAAGGAAAAAACACTCAATCTGCAGTTCCCTTTTTACCATGAAACATACCAGTGCTGTGACGGGAGTTATCCAGCGTCTGAGAGTGTTCAATGCTGGAGCTGCTGCCCTCAATAGCAGGTTCTGATCTTGTTGGTCCTGGCATTAGTACCTCCTTCAGTACAAGGGACCTTATGCTTTGTCAGAATGGGTCTTATGGAAATAATTTTAGAAGATGTGGGGTGTGAATCATTTAACTATATGTTGCATATGTCATTAGCATATTTCCCAGGTACCTAAAGTGTTCTCCTCCATATGTTATTTTGAGGGGATATATATATTGCTTCTCTCCTCCTCTCGCCATGCTAACCTGAACGTCCATTAGTGCATATACGATTTTAGGGGGTACATCTCTTTTGCATATCATTAGCACTAATGGCCAGAACCAAAATAACCACAAGTGATAGATGGATAGATAGATAGATAAATAGATAGATAGACTTATTTAAGGAGTAGCACTAGGTTATTTGCTTTAGTGCATAGGCGATATAATTAACCTAACATTCATTTCGGTTAACGGTAGGTTAAATAGGCTAACGGAGCTTAGTGTACCGGGCCCCCTGTGGGGCATAAAACTCTTCAAGTGTAAGACTTTGGATTATTCCATAAAACACCTTCTGGTACCTGAATGTTTCTTATGGAATAACACTGCTTAGTATATATGGGTATTTAGGTTATATTTTTCTGAACTGTTCGTCTAAAATAAACTGCCCAGTAGTGGAGAGATTTAATCATATCGTTATTATTCCAGTTCAAATTCTAGCGTAGCACCTATAACATTGGGCAAGGAGAAGGGTCTTGTGCCTGAAAAACCCTATGTGAGTGACGCCCACTGCAGTGCTACATTAGAAAATTATTAACATGACCTTTTAAACCAGACCTCGGCTTGGATATCTACCACTCTGCCTTCTACTGTCCTCAACCTTGGCTAAATCACCTCAACAATCCGCTTATCTCCAACCCTCGATCACGGCGAGTATATCTACTAGCTGACCTATCCAGACCCCGACCCAGCTACACGACGACAAACCTGCACACCGGACGTGGCCTCTTTGGCTACAGGTTAGTGTTTACAAATCTCCACCTCTGCCTCGCGGTCCCATTCTGTTTGTGATAAGCACTCGTTACACGAAGATCTACAGTATGGAGATCCATCTTCCTTTCCCTCATTTCGTCACAAGAATAAACCTAACATAGAGGCACCTAGCTGGCTATTCTGCCCATTTACTCTATGCTATGAAGGGCAGCAATAACTTGATTACTGGAATTTCACTTCTCAGTTTACTGTATACCACTAGATGGAGCAACACAGCCCAAAGTTAGGCCAGTGAGCAACCAGGATAATTATCCTTGTGCTCCACATACAGCACAGTATGTCATATGAGTAATTTGTGTGTGTTAACCCGTTTGCTTCCAGAGCACCAGTAACACTTTGAGTTGCAGCCTCCACTTTCAGCTAAGGGCTTAATATACTTAATCTGTTAAATTTGGGGCATCATGATTGGTGCAATTAATAAGGGACACAATCAGACAGCTTGATTTATGTCATTTTCGCAAACATCTGGAAAAAGAACAGTCACATAAAAAAAAACCTTAGTTCAATTTGTGTACTGTAGTGCCTACGAGTATTCTAAAACAAATCTGGGGCAATCACCAACAAGATCCAGGTACATGCTGGGTACATGCTGCAACATTTCAGTGACATTTCTGCAGACAGACTAATGGCCCATCGGATTAACAGCGGGGGTCCCTGGCAGTCCCATTCAAACTGAATGGGACTGCCAGGGACCCCTGCTGTGTTAATCCAATGGGCCATTAGTCTGTGCAGAAATGTCACTGAAATGTTGCAGCATGTACCCAGCATGTACCTGGATCTTGTTGGTGATAGCCCCAGATTTTCCAAGGCAAGTTTAAGGCAAGTTTTAGAATACTCGTCGGCGCACCTGTACATGGCACAGGAAAATAAAGTCCTCCCACAAGCCACTTCAAAACTGTTTATATTAGCAGTAGGCATCACACCTGAGAAAGCTGGCGCATGTTCTTTGATTTAAAATTGAGGGGGATTCTTTTTGACCAATACATTTCTGTCTTTATGGACTTTGTGATCTGACATCGATTTATGAAACAAATGTTGAAGAAGGTATGATGTTAAAATAACCATTCAAGCATGTTTTCAGTTCTTCTAATTTAGGGACTCGTGTATCAAAGTCACCTGGGTGATAAAAGTGATGCATATGGCAGCACCAGGTTCTGCAAAGGAGAACATCCTGGTGCTGTTTATTTGGCCCTGTTTTGGTGCCCAAAGACTTTGAAACATGACCTGGATACATGCTGGAGGGTGGCAAGCTAAGGGGAAATGGGAGGACATACGGTACATCTTCACGGAAAGTATATTGGATTTGTGGTATAGACCCCCAACAGACGTGGTAAGGGCCAATGCAGTAAGGGAATTCAAACATGCTTGTGCTAGACATAAGGCTATCCTAAATATGAGAGAAAGCCAAGGATCGAATAGGGTTTAAGGTTGTATAGCACAGCGTTTCCCAAATGGTGGGTCGCGACCCGGCACCAGGTCACAGAATCAAAATTGCTGGGTCGCAGTGAGGCTGGCCGCGCGGTGTCCCTCCCCCCCCCCTTTCCCCCTCTCCTTGCGGCGGCCCGCGGTGAGGTGCGGGACGGTGCTGAAGTGGTGCAGGCTGCCAACACCATGCTCCGCCGCCCACAGGGCACGCCACCCACCAACGACATGCTCCTCTGCCCACAGGACACGATGCCCTGGTGTAGGTAGGAAGTGGTAGTGGGCAGGTGCAGGGTGTGAGGGGGGGTGTTGTACCTGTGCCGCCTGTCCTGGCGTTCCCTTCCCCCCGATCCCCTTGGTGTGGGAGATGGGTGCGGGAGATGGCGCAGGGGCGGGCAGTGGTGGCTGCGCGATCTCTGGCGGGCTGGGAGCCCCCTGCTTGGATCGCAGCCTTTCCTCTCTCCCCCGCCCCCCTCCAGTCACTCACATCCGTCGCTGCCTCTGTAATCCACTTTTTGTGTGTGTATGTGTGTGTGTGTGTATAGGGGAGAGTGTGTGTGTGTGTATCAGTGGCTGTGTGTTTGTGTGTGTGTATAGGGGAGAGCGTGTGTGTGTGTGCGTATCAGTGGCGGTGTGTTTGTATAGGGGAGTGTGTGTGTGTTTGTGTATCAGTGGCTGTGTGTGTGTGTATAGGGGACAGTGTGTGTGTGTGTGTGTGTGTGTGTGTGTGTGTGTATGTGTGTGTGTGTGTGTGTGTGTGTGTGTGTGTGTGTGTGTGTGTGTGTATCAGTGGCTGTGTGTGTGTATAGGGGAGTGTGTGTGTATCAGTGGCTGTGTGTGTATAGGGGAGAGTGTGTGTGTGTGTGTGTGTGTGTGTGTGTGTATCAGTGGCTGTGTGTGTGTATGGGGGAATGTGTGTGTGTATCAGTGGCTGTGTGTGTGTATAGGGGAGTGTGTGTGTGTGTATCAGTGGCTGTGTGTGTGTATGGGGGAATGTGTGTGTGTGTGTGTGTGTGTGTGTGTGTGTGTGTGTGTGTGTGTGTGTGTGTGTGTGTGTGTGTGTGTGTGTGTGTGTGTGTGTGTGTGTGTGTGTGTGTGTGTGTGTATATATATATATCAGTGGCTGTGTGTGTGTCTGTGCAGGCCAGCAGTGGCTGTGTCTGTTCAGGGCTAACTGTGTGGGTGTCTGTGCGTGGTCAGTGTCTGTGATGGTCTGTCTGTGTGAGTGTCTGTAGGTCAGTGACTATATGCGTCTGTGCAGGTCAGAGAGAGAATAGAGGGGATTGGGAGAATATATGAAATCTGTATGGACATTCATAACTGTTTTATTTTACCTATAGGCCAGTATAGGTGATCAAATTTTTAGTGGGTCACGAAGGAGAAGTTGAAAAATAACCGGGTCACGGAAAAAAAAGTTTGGGAAACGCTGGTATAGCATATAGGAAAATGGGTAGACCCGGAGGGCCAAGTTGTTCTTATCTACCATCAAATTCTACATTTATATGACCTCCATAGGGTTATGCCGACTCATCACCTTGTGATAATGGATTGATTGAGCAAAGATTGTACTATTATGAAGTGAGTAACAATGATGGAATTCTTCTTATTTTAAATGCCAGTGTTAATCCTGTAATGGTTTTGAAGGGGACGTGTTTATATGACAAATGGTGCTACATGTACCTGCGACAGGTTCTTCAAACATATGCTTCAAAGCAGGCACGCATTGTGATGTTATTTAAATAGGTAAACTTGTTTTAAGAGGAGCAGCCAAACTCTCCCAGATCTTACGCTTACATAAGCTAGGACACACTATACAACAAAGAAACTCCCGCGTGACAAAATACTTCTAGCTACTCTATATAAAAAATGGTCAATACTTTAACAAGAAGAAAAGATGCTGGAGCACATCCTCCTGTGGGAGCATACTTAGAACCTACTACCTGCCTCAGACTGTAACTCAGGAGACTGGTCACAATTCCTAAACTAAATACTTCTCTTTACCATAACAACCAAGTCCGAGCATATGCGTGGGTCAATGGCTGGATAGATTTTGAGCTCTGCAGCCTAGGGACATTAATGTAATAAAAAGAAGATTAAAACTCACTTGAAACACTCTAAACCATCAAGAACGTAAGCCAGAATCGTTAAGGATGGCTCCCAAGCAGCCAGCCCAAAAGAAAACCCCCGTCGGGGATTTGGGAAAATATTTTAAAAAACTAGGGGAGTCCCGCGTGGAGCAGCCCCAAGACCCGCAATCAGGGGGGATCAGACTCTGAGCAAGAACCGCAGGAGATTCCCGAGGAGGTCCGCGAGATGCAGTCCACAAAACAGGACATTTTGGATCTATATGTGAGCCTGAAATCGCTCCTGCAGAACGAACTCAGGGAAGTGAAGAAGGAGGTTGCGGATCTTAGCGGGAGAACGAACATTTTGGAAAGGAACCTGGACAAAACAATCAGAGCCCAAGAAGAAATTGCTAAAGCCTCAGTTACCCTTCGCTCTCAGATGGCAGAACTGGCAGTTCAACAAGAAGATATCGAGAACATAGAGAGACGGAATAACCTGAGAATGAGGGGCATTCCAGAGACAATATTGGAACCAGAGCCGTTTGTCATAAAATGGCTGACATCTTTGCTGCTGGACAAAGAGGAGAAGTCCTTCCAGCTTGACAGACATCACAGAGCCCTTAGACCACGACCGTGACCCACGGAAACCTCCCCGAGATGTAATAGCCCAGTTCCACTTCTTCAGAATCAAAGAGGCTTTCTATGATGCAGCAAGAGGAACCGCCAATCTGGCATTTGAGAACATCCCACTGCAAGTATATCAGGATTTATCCCCGGCAACACTGGCCAAAAAAAGATCTTTGCAACCTGTGATGGCAGTGCTTCGCAACAACGGGGTGAGATACAGATGGGCCTTTCCCTTTCGCCTGCTGGTGATCAGGGAAGGTAAGGCCCACGCACTAAGAGATCTGGCGGGCGGCCCGACCTTTCTCAGGGGCCTTGGATTGGCCCCGGAGGCAGCGGCTGCAAAAGCAGACCCAGTGAGGTACCCCCGCCTGGTCTGGGGGTTCTGGCACTGGGGCAAGCTGGTTTAGTTCCAGGACGTTTGGAGCTAAGTCCCAGTCAAGCAGATTCAAGTTCTCTGGAGAGAAGGTAGTGGTGGCGTCTGGAACTTCTTGCCAATTTGTGTTCCATGACATTTCAGGCTAAGTCCCAGTCAACTAAAGACTCTTGTTTTAAGTACCATTTGCTAGGAAAGTCTATTTTTTTTTACCCCAGGTCCCAGGTAAGTGTGTCTCTTCTTATGTAGTTGTGTGTGTATGCCTTTTCCTGAGAATACATTTACAATTTATTTCACTTTACCTGTTTTGCTCAATGTATAAACCTGGTAAAAAGGTGTAAATGCCTGGTCTCCCTTGACTTGAAGTCGTGGCTTTTCACCATGGTGTAGAACCAGGAGACTGCAAACACTACATTAAAACAGCTCCAAGTAGGAGACTGACAACATTGCGTGTCCAACGCGCGTTTCCCTCCAGCAAAGGAGCTTCTTCAGGGACAAATTTGCAGTCTCCTGGTTCTAACTGTGTAGACCATATGAGTTAGTCATTTATTAATTTAATTTCATTGTCAGTGTGCCTGCAATCCTTGCACTTTATGTGAGGCGTTTTCACAGTTCATTACTGTGAATTCACCCCAGCACTGCTGTGCTTGGCAGTCTTATGACACAGCTAATATACCATCATCATCACTGCATGTGCCAGCTCTACCACTTAGATTAATCTCTATGTAAGTGTGCAGTGAAGTTATACTTAGCAGGAAAGCAGGATATTTAATCCTTTGGCCACTTACTTGTGTACATCTATATACTATTCACTATCTGGTCTCACCGTTGCTCCAGAGGGGTTAATACCCTGACTCATAGCATCCCCTGTCTTCTACATCCCACCAATATTTACTGGTTTACTGGAATAGTATGACTCTATAATTAATGACACGGTTGCTTGATAGCGATGATTTAATACATTTTTAATTCACATTACACATTACTTTGGTAATACTGTATATGTTTTAAGGAATTTATTAAAAGTTAATTTTTACACTTTGCTGGTGTGCATTTAAGTGAATTCTTTTAGGGGGCACATCCATTTTGTGGTTCCCCTTCCCTTTTTTTCTGATTCACTTTTTAGTTCACAGTTTGCACCCACCATTTGATTACCTCACTTATGTACTAAAATACTCTATTCAATTAGTATGGTCCTGTGATCACTCCCTACCCTTTGTTGTCTCTTCAATATTAACCCACCACCCAAGAAATATCAAATAAATTTGCAGGGTCTAAGGTCCCTGTTTAGTAACGAAAAACTATGCACTACTGTAGGTACGCAAAAACTGTTGTAGCAAAATGTGTCTGAAAATATAAGATACGCTCTACAAAGCGTGCATCAGTTCATTCAGGGCCCAAAGCATTACTTATATTTTGTATACAGTGTATACATATATATATATATTTTTATATATATATATATACAAATACAGTGCTTTAGAGTACAGAAAAAGACAAATGGATATCTGTCCCTTGCTACCTCCTAAACGGCAAGTGTTTGGCCTCATTGTATTTGTCTCCATGAAACGATTACAAATATCTAAACATTATACTTCAGAATAGGTGTCAGGTCCAGAATTCCATATTTCATATCTTATGAATGGTAGGGTTAGTCACGCCCCTTGGCACTCTGTAGAACCCTTCCAGGACTGCTTTGAAAGTAACTTTAAAAGTGTCCTATTTACTTTAGTGTCAAATGAGCTATAATTTAATCCCATCTCTGGCAAAACAAATGCCCAATCATTAGATTCTATCAGTCCCATACAACACAGGCCTGGTCAAGTCTTTAACAGGCCATAAAAACATTTATTTGTATTTTTTCAAGTCAAACTGTAACAACATTAACTCCTGAAGAACCTGGTTCATTATAAAACGTAATATATCATGATAGTATCGTGATACACTGTATGTAAAATATTTCTGAATAAAAATGTGTATATAATACTTATTTAATGCACATTTTGTAGAGAGGCAAAAGATAAAAAAAAAAAAATAATACACAGAGAGAATAAAGCAGCACTGTTGCTTTCAAATCAGCAAAGTGAACTTGCTTTATTATATTGTATTAAAAACGAAAGGACGTGGTTTACAGCCAATGATATAATATGCAACTTTGTAGGTAAATTATATCATTAAAGGGATTGCCCCAATTGACCAATGCTGGTGTCTGACAATTGTTCTAATCCAAAGCCACATCCCTGTAACGCATTATTTTTATTTTGCACCTTGTTTTCACCGGGCAGTGTGGACTGGAAGGGCGAGTGTCAAGCCCCTTGAGATGGGCAACTTCGAAGTAACTATGTACCAAGGCAGAAGTATAATACGTTAACTCCAGTTCACTTCTAAACCTTATATTTACATCCTCTTATATTATCCCCTGGCAGAAAAAGTACATACTCGTAGCTACAGTGAATCCAACTATATTTATATGTTGTGTTTGATGCATTGTATCTGTTCAAAGCGATCACTGACACATTACACTATATTGGTCACTACTTCTTTTGGACACAATTATGCTTATTTAAATGGATATGGACAGAGAAAAACAGTAAGACAGAACAATGTATACGGGGAAGCAGTTGAGATAGGCATGAAGATGTCTCAGGAAAGTATGTAGGATCCATGTTCCATAAAGCAGATTACCCCTTTAGAACGATGGTCTTAATTTAGAACAAACTGAGTCACTTATCAAAGTCTGACAGCTTGAAAGTGGTACAAATATGACCAAATAAAAGCGCAGGCTTAGCAAATAAAAATGGTAGTTCTGTTGGTGAATTATTCAGTATTTGGAAGGATATTATAATCAGCAACCTCTTGTTTTTACGAGTGATCATGTCTGCAGCTGTGAACGTGTTCAGCGGAGGACTTTCTCTTCTAATCCAGATGTTAATCGTACTTTCTAGCCCTAGTCGTCAACTGCAACTTTAAATGTTTATTTCTAAGAAAACAAATAGTAATGAAGTACTTGCATCAGTTTTTTTCTCTCCTGTTTTTTTACCCTAAAACATGCTCGGATGGACTGCTGTTTTAACTTGTGTAACTATATAGAAATATATTTGAGTTAAAGAATTGCGTTAAAAAAAGTTCATTGTAAACTAGGAAAAATGTCCAAATCTGATCTTTGTCACTGGCTCCTCTAACGCCTAAGTGGAATCTATGCATCAAGGCTTCTTTGGCGTTAAAATGATGTAGCCTTGTGCCCCATGCTATGTGTTTCCCGGCCCTGGCAAGTAAGTCTTGGTAAGTGCAGGCAGTGTCAGGTTTAATCCCTCCAGGATGTGAGTCCATTGGCACACTTGTGTAGCCAGGTCACCTGTTTCCCCCTTCGTCCTCCTAGGGAGAGATGCCGGGTGCTGCCGGAGGCCAGCGGCAGACCCGACGGCCATCCCAAGGGTGGGGGCCGTTGCAGGGAGCGGTGCGCTGTCTCCGCGAGCGGGCCGGTTGCCGGGGACGCGATCGGGCCGTTGCTAAGGCCGCGGTCGTGTCTCTAAGGTCCCGGCGGCCGGCGAAGAGAGCGCCGCCATTACTCCACCACTCGCGCATGCGCAGTGATCGCGCGAGTGTAGGAGCCAGCCAGGAGAGTCGCGCGAGAGTAGGGACAGTGAGAGGGATGTTGCGGCGGCCATTAGGGGTTAGTGCAGGTGTAGGAAAGGCACGCATGCGGCCCCAATGTTATTACAGGCGCCCAGGGACTACAATTCCCATAGTGCTTAGCGAGGGAGGCACCAGGTGCCTCATAGGAGCCAATAGGGCTGTAGGACTGCCAGGAGGAGAAGTGGATACATTTGGCGGGCTTGCAGCTACGTGGGCAGTGAGAGGAAGGAGCAGACAAGGGAAGGAGGTAGGGTACAGGAGCGAGGGACTCCCTGTACTAGGCCAGCACCCCCTTGGCCCAAGATAGCCCTGAGTCCCCCAGTAGTGTGAGTGTTGCCAGGGACAGCCCTCAGGATAGGGAACCTGTCACTTACTTTAGTTGGCAACTGGGGAACAGAAGGGAAGATAGGGACAACTGGGGGGTTTCATAGCGGTAACCAATCCGGGGAGCCATAGCCCAGGGTCCTGTTGTAAGTAAGTGGCACGAGACAGCTGGGGGGTTCATAGCGGTAACCAGTCCGGGGAGCCATAGCCCAGGGTCTGTGTTGCGAGTGGCGAGGCGAGGGGGGGGTTCATAGCGGTAACCAATCCGGGGAGCCATTGCCCAGGCCGGCGTTGCGCGTAGTACGAGGCAACTGGGGGGGTTCATAGCGGTAACCAGTCCGGGGATCCATGGCCCAGGGCCTGTATTATGAGTAGGGTGGGTACAAGACCTACCTATATAGGATAGGCAACCCCGAATGCCCTAGGAGATTGACCCTTAAGCCACTTAAGGATGCTGTGCTATAGGGACGGCCTGTAATGCAGGGTGTGTCACGTTGCTGTATCGTTAGAGAGGGACTCAGCGGATGCTGCGGTTCCAGTGACGGAGTTCGGACCCACTTTTGGAGTCCACAGAGAATATCGCCAGGATAGGATCAGACGGATTCATCACGCGTCTGATCCTTTGTGAAGCGTTGCTGATCCGAGCACTGGAGTGCTCGGCAGGTATCTACAGTTCTAAGTGCGCCACCGGGCCCTTAGCTTAATAGTGACTGCGCAGTCACCCATTGACTCTCTGCAAGAGTGCGGGACATTGGGTGGGGTTCTTTGGACACTGGGTGGGATCACCTAGTGTTGGGGAATCGTCCTGCGAGACGTCACGGTTAGTGTCTCCTCCTGAGAGGGACACAGGTTATGTTATGAATGTGATGTGTCGTATTACATGTTAGTAAAGTCCTTAGTTATTATACCCCATTGTGTATGTGATCATTGTGTTTGTCCTGCGAGGATCCACTCCCCCTCTGGTGGGAGCCATCGCAGGTGGAGGCGCTGCACCTATTGAGTAAGTGGTTACCCCTAGTATAATTGCCCCAGGTTCCCCGTGGCGGAAGCTCAGCCCTCCTGCGAGCCAACAGGTAATGCACCACACCTATGGTAACACCGTATGTTCCTTGCACCCAGATCAGATCTGCGATTGGGGGGGGGAATACCCGTTACACTTGCAATATTGTTTCCATAGCCAGGTGGAAGTCCCCTAATCTTTGTATCTTACCACATACAAAAACTTTAATTTTCAATTGGTGCAGCTGGTCTTACAGGACAGAAAAATACTTGGTGTACTTGCTAGATAGGTACAGTTGGAACAGGGATGGGAAACTCTATTCCTCAAGAGCCAACAACAAGTCTGGTTTTAAGGATATCCCTACTTCAGCACAGGTGAGCAGTCTTCGACGATTCAGTTGTCTGTGCTGAAGCAGGGATATCCTGAAAACCTGACCTGTTAGTTGCCCTTGAGGACTGGAGTTGCCCATCCCTGAGTTAGAGGGTATGGCATTGTCATTAGGTGTAGTTAGGGAGGAATTAATGGCTGCAACCATGTCGGATGTGCCAACCTTCCCGGCTGACAATCTTCCTGAGATACAAGGGGCTGGAATAACAACCAACCTTTTACATTTACGGCAGCCGAAAGCAGCAAAGTAAAGCAAAAAACAGAACATGCTCTAAATTAATTGTCTTCATTTTTTTTAATTTTTAACAGTATAGTCTGGGGAACAAAAAGAAATACAGTACATATGTTTGTTGCTGTCTTTCAAGATTAGTATCAACATATATGTTTCTGGAAGGTAAAAATATATTTATAACAAGGATAAAAAAGAGCGCAAAATTCTAATAGTAGATAACAATATGGACACATGTATTTAAAAAAACAGGGAAAACAAAGTCCCTATGACAAAGATATCATATAATGAAGGCAGATTGAATAGACATAATATAAAAATACAATGTACATAAAATTTATATAAAACAACGCAAAGTGTCTGATCAATTTCTGATGCTCCAAAAGGAGGAGGATGTGAAATCAAGGTGCAGTAATCACTATAAGCTGGTGGCAAAGGAGGTGCAGTGGGCTGATCAAGGCAGCTCAGTGATGTAAAGCAGATAGGACTTTAAATTCTGACTGAGGATGGTATATACAGTTCTCACAGAGGTAGGTGATTCTGGAAGGTATACACGCTAACCCGTCAGCTAGGCCTCACAGATGAACAGCTGGAAGGCCAAGATAAACTGATCTGGGAATGATGCATTGTAGTCTTTCTCTTTGTTCCACCCACCGGAGAGTACAGGAGCCCAACGTATTTAGAACAGGCTAATAGCCCATGAGTGTATAGCTCGATCTCACAGTTTCTTCCCTGTAGTGTTTCTGTTGAATTCACCGCCAGCAAAAGTAGAGCTGCACTCTCCGGTCCAGCCTCCAAACAACCACCTCCAGGGGAATCCTCACACAGCTGATTGGCAATCACGTGATGACGTAAGCCCTACATGTTTCGTCAGCTGATGCATTGACTTCATCAGGGGTATGATATAAATATATTTATGTTTGTTAAATAAAAAAATTATACTAAACAAATTTAAAATAGGAGAAAAAAACAGTGTTATGGATACTCTTCAAAGTGCTTAGATGTGTCTCTCTTTAAAAAAAATTATTGGCAAGTGTACCTTGTTCTGTCATAATACGAATGGGTCATCTCACAAATCAGACATAATGTCACAGATAAAACTAGGATCAATCTTTTACAAGAAGGCTGATAACTGAGTGAGACAATTTATGTCCAAAATATGTACAACTTAGAAGAGTAAACGGAAGATATGCTGGAAGGTTGAGCATAGGATTGTATACAATTGCTTTCTATCAATCACCACAGGGACAAAAATCCAACAGAAGCTGTTGTTCTTGTTTGTATAATTGTAGGTTAAGGATATTTTGGCATTTATGATATAATGACAAGGCAGGGATGTCAAAAACTCATAATTTAAAGATTGCAGAAGAGTCACAGTGCTGAGAAAAAGTCCTGTCAGTTTCCCATAATACTTCTATTTCTCATGTCTCACTGTGATTCAGTATCTTTATGTGCCGCTCTGTGTCTGTTCTCTTAAATATTCCTTTGTCATCATGTCCATCTGGTCTTTGTGTTCCAGCAACTCTCTGCCAGAGAAGGTAGAACTGACAATATATTGCGAAGCGTTTGAGAGCAACCGGTGTGACGGTGAGGGGGTAACTAGGCTCACTAACAAAGGCTAAGCCCACTTGGTTGCCCCATAGCTGTGTTTTGAGGTCCTAGAGTGTCAGCTGTTGTGCCTTGATGTTTGGAATGCATTACTGTGACTGTGTGCAACTTCTGCGACATTAAAGAATATTTTGTGTTATGCCTTTCTCGGAGTGCAGGACCAGGAGATTTCTAGGCTGTAAGTTTCAGGGTGGGTTTGCCGGAGAAAGTCTTTACAGAATGTGGATATGTATCGGGGTTCCACAGTTACAGGATACCCCAAAAGATGTATCCGGGAATCAAGTGAGATTCTCGGATATATCAAAGCACATTGCTCCGGGCAAACTCCTACCCTGAAAACGTTCTTGTGACTCACCGTCAGGATTCCTGCTGCAGCATGATTCATGTTTTAAAATGTTATATACTTTTTTCACTGTAACATAAGCTGGGTCCATGTCCTGCAAGACTCAGAGGGGGTCTTATGGCTACTAGAGTTTGGAGCCATCAAGTCTGATGCTGGTTCCGTATATCAAAGTCACACATGCTGGCAGAGGTGTTAAAGCCATCAAAACAGGATGGCTGAGTTAAGTGTCCCTGTCCTGGGTGGATTGCAGGCCATTTGGGCAAGCAGTCACCTCCCTAGACGGAGAGGCACCTGGGCTCTGCATGACAAGTAGGCAAGATGGTGTTTTTTCGCACATGCCCAGTACCATGCTGAAGCTAGAGGAACCAGGTTTCACAAGAATGGCAAGCAGATGAGTGGCTAGAGGTAAAGTTCCCACAAAGTGGGTTGGCAGTAATGCTATGGGACTGACTTTGCAAAAGTTATTAAAAAAAAGTTAGTAGCCAGCCCAGAGAGCAGATGCAGATTCCCCAGAGATTCCTAAGAGATCAGAACACCGATCCAACCTGTGATTCCAAGGTCCAAAGTGTGTAAACTTCACAGAGGGGTCGGACCGACAAAAAGAAGCTTTGCGGAGACAGCAAGGAAACCGCTGCAGGACTTTAAGCAGAAAAGGTTCTAAGTCCCACTTTCTGTACCATTTGGAATGGAAAGTGTGGGAGCTGCTGGAGGCTCATGCCAATTTGAGCTCCAGAACTTTTCGGGCTAAGTCTCGGTCAACCAACGGACTATTTAAAGACTTTGTTTCAATCAAAAAGGTTCGTTTTTTAACCCCAAACCCTCAGTAAGTGTATTTTCTTCTGACAATTGTAATCCAATGTGTGTTTACCCGTCTCTACAGAATAAATCGCACTTTATTTTACTTATTGACTTTGCTCAGTGATATGATCCTGGTATAAATGTGCAAGTACCTGGTCTCCTGTGACAACCGGTTAATCTAAAATGGGCATGAGAGAAACACATGAACATGAGAGAAACATAGGAAGCTGCAGGAAACATGTAAGAACACAGGGGAGCTGAGGGAAAAATATAATAACATGTGTTTTAACACCTTCTCATTCCCCACCTTCATGTATCTAAAAACAAAACACCTTCTGCATGTCTATAGCGGGGGTGGACAATTATTTTGGCTGGAGGGCCACTTGACAAGCTTTTGTAAGTTTCGCAGGCCATACACTTAATATAGTATCTACATTGTCTGTGTCCCGCAAAGCTTACCAAAGCTCCCTTCCTACATACGCTTCTTTTCACCTGCATCTCCCCTATCCTCTCTCTCTACCTCTCCTTTTCACTCACTCTTCTTTCTCTCTCCACCCTTCTTTTAATTTGCTATTCCTCTTCTCCCTCCCTCTCCCTCACTCCCTTCTCTCTCACTTACTTCTTCTCCCTCGCTCCCTTCTCTTTCTCTCACTCCCTTCTATCTCCTTCACGCCCTTCTTCCTCATTCCCTTCTCTCTCACTTCTCTCTCCCTCACTCTCTCCCTTTTCCTCACTCTCCTTCTCCCTCAGGCCCTACCTGTGGTGCTGGCACTGGTAGAGGAGGCAGAAGTGTAGTGGAGGAAGCAGCGAGGTGGGAGCCCACCCAGGTCCTATCACCGAAGTTGCGAATGTCCAGAAGTCTGGCCTAACCTCTGTAATCACTGTCAGGGTGGGCTCCTGTTGCACTGCTGCCTTTTCCACCACAGTGCTTCTGCCTCCTCCTCCGTCGCGGCCCACACCACTGGTACGGAGGGGCTGGGGAGTGGGTCCCTACCTGTGGTGGACCGCACACAACAGTCCCACATGCCAGATGTGGCCCATCAGCCATACTTTGCCTAGACCAGGGCTCTTCAAATGGGAGCTCGGGCCAAAAAGGGCTTTGGCGTGACCCGTGCCCCCCTGCTAATTTCATTGCGCTTGCTTGACAGCTACGTGCAATTTTTCACACTAACATTCACTTATACGCTTATGTAATCTAAATATTTATGGTATGGTGTCACGGGAGACCAGGTATTTACATCTTTTTACCGGGATCATTCACTGAGCAAAACAAGATAATAAAACAAATTGTCATTTATTCCATGGAAACAGACGTAAACACAGTTAATGACATAATACAGAAGAAAACACACTTACTGGGGGTCTGAGCAACAAAACTAGACTTTCCTAGGTGAAATGGAACAGAAAACAAAGTCTTTAGGTTGACCAGGACTTGGCCCAAAATGTCCCGGAACTCAAATCGGCATGAAGTTCCTGGCGCCACCGCTCTCTTTCCTCCGGAGATGCCAAAATCCCTTGACCGGGAGATAGTACCAAACATCCTGGAACTGTTTTCGGCTTGCAATCCCAACCGCTACGTTCTATTCTCAGAACTTGGCCCTGAAAAGTGGGACTCAGAAAATATTTTGCCTTGAATTTCTGAAGCCGGCTCGCACCTATTTCTCCAAGAGCATCTTTTGGTCGTTTCAAATTTACCGCTGCTGTTCACGAGCTTAGAATCTCACTTCTGGATTGGCTGAGGCATCTTTATAGTATTTCAGAATTCATTCATGAAATACGGCAGCCAATCCAAGCGTGGGAGAAATCCTATCAGCCTATCAGAGCACTGCCAGTGTATGTAAGCTGGGCAAGCGTTGATTCAGATTCTGACAAGGACATGCGCCAACCTGGCACCTCTGCACTTGTCAGGCAAAAGCCACTGCTGGAAATTATCTTTTCTGGCGCTGAGGTGAGGTATTTGAAGAATGTACTTGCAATCTCTTCTGTTGAACAGTGACCTCAGGAAAAGGGAAGAAAAAAAGACAAAACATGCAGAGAACCTGCAATGGTGTATTACCCAAGGGATGACAGAGTGATGCAATGAAGGAGCAATTTATTAAATTAAAATATAGCAAGGTTAAAATAACCATGGATGACAATATTAAACACACATATAAAATACATGTAAAATGCAGATTAAACTAATAGAATGATGGACACGTGCCTCAGCACTTTCTTGCACTGCGGTGCTTGGTCCAGCAATTCTTGTCTTTGCTCCGTCTGGTATAAAATTGAAATCCTACTCACCAGAAGTGAATAGGAAATAAGCACTTGGTTTTATGGTCTTTGCCGTTGATATCGCCGTTCGCCTGGTGCTGTGTTGGTCTCTGATGCCGGGGATCCGATTCAGTGCTCCTGCAAGCCTTGCTTCCTGGATTGCACACGATCCACACGGCGCGATGACGTCACCAGTATTGAACTTCAGCTACGGTGGCTCAACGGTGCCAAGAAACCTTCCAACGCGTTTCGAAAGCACAAATAATGTCTCTCTGTCGATCCCTGAAGCACCTCAGCGCCAGAAAAGATAATTTCCAGCTCTTAATCCAACTCTGGGTAGAAGATACCAGAATATTCTTTTCAAGGCAGCTCCAGGACTACCATTGGGACTCTGTATCTAAGGTTCATTATTGTTTATAATTGCTGTTTACATAAGCGCTGATTACACACCTATTATTTCACCTAAAAGCCACTGCTGAGTTAGGCTCCTCACAGTCTGGTCTGGGGCAAATGGTGGTAACTCCGGTACCCAAATGGCTTTCACACCTTGGCAAAATCTGAGGCTTTCATATCCGGGACCTGAGCAGACTAGATGGCACCAAGCTTGGTAGCCATATGGTCTTTCAGAATCGTGGACCTGGAAGTCCCCAGGTCATATACTGTGCACAAGCATTATACACTTTAAACATACCTGTTTAATAAAATATACTTTGCACTTATACACTGTCCAAGTCTTTTGGTTATGAGGGATAGAATACTCTTAGAATAGATAATCTTTACTTTTATTCCCACCAGCCATATCCCTCACACACTGCAAACCTGACTTAGACTTTTTAAATCCTCACAGCCTTATGTATAGCTAGAGCTCCCCCAGAACCCCTATACCAGGTTCTTGCTGATCAGGGCATTAACTGGGCATCCCTCCTTATACTAGGGACCCATTTACCATTCTGGGGATACATTGCACCGCTATGCCACATTTACCTTTCTGGTCTATGCTGAAGCAGGGAGTCTTAGCAATGAGTCGCCCAAGCGTTTTAAAGGCAGGATTTTGTCCGGAGCATTGTGCCTATATGTACTGTATCCGGGATTCCAACCTGATTCCCGGGCAAATTTTTGGGGTATCCAGCAACTCTGGACACCGACTACCTAGGCACAATCTGATAAGACTTTCTCTGCAAACCCCACCCTGAAACTCATAGCCTAGCAATCTCTGCTTGCTGGCACCCCTGGAAAGGTAAAACACAGAAAATTATTCATTGTCGCATAATTTTTCACAATGCATTTACAAATACTGGGCTCAAGAGCTGACACTCCCGAACCCCAATACATAGATCGGGCTTAACCAAGTGGGCTTAACCTTTATTGTGACCCTGGTTACCCCCTCACCGTCACATACGGGTGTTACAAATGCTTGCAAATTCCTGAATTAGATGGATTTTTAAGTTTTAATTGTATATATAAAAAAAAAATACATTACAATACTCTTGTGGTTCTTCTACTACTATTGTGTTCTGGATCTGACCCTTTAAAGCAAGCATGTCAAACTCACGGCCCGCGGGCCGCATGCGGCCCACAACGAACATCTTTGCGGCCCAGCCAATATAACCACTGTTCGACAAATCCAGTTGCCCGATTTGGCTCCGGGGCGACTGGATTTGGCCGCCCCAAGCAGCGCACGCTGTTCTTTGTTTTTTTCCTGCTCGCGCTAAAAAAAAAAAAAAGTCCCCTTATCTGCTTTGTGATTGGCGCGCACTCACAGGATTTTTTGTGTGCGCGCAGCCAGGCTACATACAGTATGAGCACCACACGCATCACGATCGGCCATTTTCCCTGGTGATCTTCTGTCTCCCGCACTCCCCATGGCTCCAGCGCCTCCCCCCCCAGCACCCCATCTGTCTCACCATGCCGCCCCCTGCACCCCATCTGCCTCACCATGCCGCCACTACTGCCTCATCATGCTGCCACCTGCACTCCCCATAGCTCCAGCGCCCCCCCCCCCTGTCACCCACCCTGCCACCACCCTGCCTCACCCTGTCACCCACCCTGCCTCACTCTGTCACCCACCCTGCCTCACTCTGTCGCCCACCCGGCCTCACCCTGTCACTCACCTAGCCTCACTCTGTCACTCACCCGGCCTCACCCTGTCACCCCCTGTCACCCACACTGCCTCCCCCTGTTACCTCCTCTCCCAGTCATCCCCTCCCCCAGCCATCCCCTTCCCCAGTCACCCCCTCACCCATTCACCCACTCACCCCCTGTCTCTCACCCTCTCTCTGTCACCCCTGTCTATAACCCTCTCCCCGTGCTTCTGACGCATCTCCCCTCACTGCCCGCACATCTCCCCGCTTCCCTCTCCCCCCCCCCCTGCTCTTACATCTCCCCTCGCTAGCTGGCACATCTCCCCCCGCTAGCTGGCACATCTCCCCCTACTAGCTGGAACATCTCCCCCCCCCCACTCGCTTGCACATCTCCCTCGCACATCTCACATCACACACACACACAGAGACACACACACACACAGCCCCGATCCAGCCAAGGACTCCCAGCCCCTCCCTTAGTGCAGAGTTAGCAGCGATGTTGCTGGCATCGATCACAGCTTCTCCCTGCTCCCTCAGCTGCTTAATGACAGCGTGGGGATGAATACTAGGCCGCTCTTCATCTGTGCTAATCACTAGCTCCCAGGGTAAGGACAGGAGCAGGACAGTAGTCATCAGTGCGCCAACATTATGTAGCTGACTGGGTAATTTGTGGCCTGTTTGATGGCTCATGTGGCCCCTGACATTAATCATGTTGCCTACCACTGATATAGAAAGACATCAATAAATTAGAGATTGGGGCTGCTAAAATGGTACATGGTCTACATCGGGAGTGGCCAACTCCAGTCCTCAAGGGCTCCCAACAGGTAGGGAAGGGTACTGGATTCTAGGAATAGTCTCCCAACAAAGGTGGTAGCAGCTAATCCATGAAAAAAAATAGAGAGAGAGAGCGAGAGAGAGTCCAAACTCAGTCAGATTTGGTGGTTCCGGGCAACAAATTGCGTTTGAATAGAAAAGGGCTTATTTTTACTTTTATGGAAATCTACGAGACAACAGTTACTAAAAAAAAATGAATATTTCTGTACGTGCAAAGTGTGTAGGTGCCACACGCGTCCATTATGTAAGGTGAACCCCATACTATTTTTCCACTTTTTGGTTTGGTACCTTCAGTGGCAGAAAGGCCTGTGGCATACAGTATTTAATTACATTTCTCTGCAAGCCGTCTGGCGATAAAGTGATCACCTCGTGTGCTGGTAGCAATCTGATGCTACCACTCACGGAACATACACAGGAAAGCATCCATCGCTCAGAGAAAGAACCCCAGCTGCTGTAGACTACTTAAATAAACATGCTAAGGTGAACACAGGTGGCAGAGTGATTTGTCAAGATAATTAGAGGTGTTCACAATAAAGGTGGCAGTGGGTATTTTTCATTGCTCTGTAACGTTTTGCAACGCCTCTTGCAATAAGAGTTAAATGAAGAACACTTGATCTATGTATCTGTACAGAAGCAATGAACTACATGTTGCCAAGACAAGCACACGGGGTCACTTCAAATACCTTCACTACTGATGTAGGATAAGGTCATTGAAAAGGGGGACTCGCAAAATCTTCCACTCTGCTCTGTAAGTTTGTGTCTAGTAGGTAATAAAGTATAATAGAAATACAGAAAACAGGCACTTCAGTTTAACCTTTTCAAAGGCAGAAGAACCTGAAATATCATTCTGATTATGAAGCTTTGACTCTCTGGGGATTTGCCAAAGAAGGAAATGTTGAAGCATTAAAGCAATTGTAATTGTATGTCCGAATGCGTATTTTCAGTATTTACTTTACCTCTGTTGCTGCAGGTGCAAGAAAAATCTTAGATAATTACTGTTATTTGTTAGTAGATTTTCAACAACCATTAACAGGGCTGCCAAGACGAGGGGGTAGCATGGTGGATGAATAGGCCCAATCTACCCAAGACCTACACTCATTCATAAAAACTAGATGCTCGTCTCATCGTACTGTATTTTTTCTGGTCAAATATTTTGAAGCAAACAAGTAGCTATAAAATAATTGAAATACTTTTAGCCATTAGAACGCAATTCAGGAATCCGCGCTCATGCTGTCTTGAATCCAATATGAGAACCAATCACTTTGCTGCCAGGCCATGGAGTCACTCCCCACAGTCTCCTAGATGAGATAACCCAAAGGGTATATCTCACAACAAATGGGAAAAAAGGCTGCACACAGCGCACCAGGGGTTAACGTAATACAATGATTTTAATAAGATCCCAATGGATCTAACAGGTTAAAATACCAGCTAAAATACAAGAAAAAACTAAATGACACAAAGTGATTAGGTAAATCACCCGGACTGAAATACACAATACTTGAATACAAACAAAACAATATATTTTATAGTGAAAATACTGTAGGCATATTAGAATCAGTACGGGCATATAAAGTGCGTGCACACGTGCAATATGAATACAAGGAGAATTCACGGAAAGTGCTGCAAATTACATGTAAAATAGCACACTTGCTATAAAGTGCAATGAAAACAAGAAAAATACACAAATAAAGTGCATAAAGAGTGCAATGGCATGAATACAAAGTGTGAACCTTTATAGAGTAACCACAATGATCAAAGCAAACCACACCAAAAGATATCAACAATCATGAAACCAATGTAACCATGAAAGTGAAATTTAAAAAAATCTTCACCGTTTTTGGTGGAAATACAAGTAGGTCACAGCTTGATTGTTATTTAACAAACATGAAGCCGCTAGCTTATGTATGCAGACAAACCCATGCGTCCTGTAAGTAGTATGGGGGGAGACCCTTCGGCTGGCCTCCCCTGCCCCGCTAAGGAATGCTCATGTCTTAGTCACCCCTTGTGGCAGCCTAGGCTTAACTATTCAACTGACACCCAGCTTTCTCCACCTGACTTGGGCAGGGGCACAGTCCGACCGCATGAGTCGGCACCTTCAGCCAGGACCTTTTGCTGCTCCCACTCTGTTTCCACCGTTTAGCCGCCAGGACATTTCGCTGTCAGTCGTTTTGCAGTCAAGGTTATGTGTAGTATAACCCCCGAACCTTACCGCTTAACCTAACCTTAACCCCTAATGCTAACGCTAATCTTTACCCTAAAAATCTTAACACCTTACAATAAAGCCCCTAGCCTTAAAACTTTACTCTAAAACCCATAACCTTAACCCCTTACCCTAACCCTCTAATCGTCCCACTTACCCTAAAAAGCTTAGATCCAGGATGTTTGGCTGTGGCCAAACCACCACCCGGTGCTCCGCCGAGATATCAACTCGCCGCTTGACATTTCCACACGTAACCGAAATGTCCTGCTCCTGCGTGGGCAAAATGCACCAGGCGCCCATCTATATGTCCCTTGTGCTATCTTTAAATGTCCCGCCTCTCCGACGCACCATCTTTAAATGTTCTCCGTGCCCACCACCGGCGCGCGGGACATTTATAGATAGCGCGGAGTGGCAGGACATTTAAATACATTTAAAGATGGCGCGTGGGACATTTCGATGGGTGTGCAGGACTTTTAAAGATTGCGTTTGGGACATTGGGTGTGGGGGCACACATGACCGGGACATTTCGGGTTCGAGGGAGCACGCGTGGGGTAATGTTAAGTGGCGAGGTGCCCTGCAGTGCAAAAAAACTTAACCTTAACCCATTACCCTAATCTCCTAACCTTACCACATATCCTAAAAAGCTTACCCCTTACCCTAAAACCAATAAAATGTACCCCTAATGCTAACCTATGGGACAAAATGCCTCGGGTTGACTGTACTTGGTGGCTGAATGGCGGCTCAACGGCAGTGGTGGAGTGGCTGTGGCGAAAGGTCCCAGTTCACCTCCAGACTGCCCAATCTCGTCTGGGGATGTAACCACAGGCCTGACCGCACAGCCGGCGTGTATGACACTTTCATCGGCATTAGACAGGACAGCTTCTGCTACGTCTGCATGTCACCCCCGACAACTTAAGTCACAACCATGGCACACAAGCTCTACTCACTAACTCCAAAAGTGCTCATGCACTGCCGAACGTTCCCGGAGGAAATCCTGCTCTAAAGCTGATTTCCTCCACTGTAAATTCCTAGTCTTCTCCAATAACACTGCCCTTTCCCTTGCCAAGCAAGCCTACTTTTCTTCTCTCATACTTACTCTGTCCGTCTAACCCAGGGGGGAGCAAACTTCCTACTCTGCGCCCCCCCTGCCTGCTCTCCCCCTGTGTCGCGCCCCTATGCAGCGTCAAATGGCAACAGGCGTCAAATGATGCCACGGGGTCATGTGACATCATGTCACATGGCCCCCGGCATCATTTGACTGCATTTTCATGGAGACAAGTGGACACGGAAGCCGGGTAAGTGAGCTGCACCCCCCCCCCAAAAGTCCTGCACCCCCCAGTTTGCGCACCGCTACTCTAACCGTCAATGCCAATTTGCCAGCTATAACTGCCTTCTCTGCCCAACTGCACCTTCACCCTCATGGCCCAAGACCTTGCCACCTACTTCACAGATAAGATTGAGTCAAATAGACATGACATCTCTTCTTGTCATGCTCCACATGCTCCACCTACTGTACCTCCCTCCACATACCTAAATCAATCCTCATTTTGCCGTCGACTGAAGAAGGTCTCCGTGCTCGTCTCATCATCTCACCCTATAACCTGCCCCATTGATCCTATTCCCTCACATCTTCTCCATTCTCTCTCTCTCTTTGCCCCACCCTAACTATCCTTTTTTAACCTCCCTGTCATCTCTGGTACATTCCCAGCTTCCTTTAAACATTGCACTCATCATGCCCTTTCAGAAAAAGCCCTCTTTTGATCCAGCCTCTCTGTCTAACTACTGACCTATCTCTCTTCTTCCCTTTGTTTCCAAGCTACTTGAGCGGCTTGTATACAATCGCTTGACTAACATTCTCTCCATTAACACCCTGCTTGACTCTTTGCAATTTAGTTTCCGCCCTCTACACTCCATCAAGACAGCACTAACAAAAGTGGCCAACGACCTACTCATAGCTAAGTCTAAGGGTAATTTCTCATGACTAATTCTCCTGGTTCTCTCTTCTGGATACCACTAAAATCCACTTCCCTCCTGCCCCCCAATCTTATTTGTACCAGCCACGATATCTGACAACCCCTAACATCCCCGACCCCTAAACCTTAATGGGACCAGCTGTGCGGCTGGACCATACTCCTTCCTGAGGCATACTCCTTCCCACAATGAGCAGCCACTTCACCTTTTTGTTTCTACTTTCCCCCTTATTCCCTCTAGATTGTAGCTCTCACAAGCAGGGCCCTCATTACCTTCTGTATCTGTTTGCACTTGTCTGTCCTCACTTGTATGTCATTCTGTTTATGTAATTGATGTCACTTTGTACCCCCCACTATACCACGCTGCGGAATATGTTGGCGCTTTACAAATAAACGATAATAATAATAATAGCCACGATTGCCCTCTAATTTAGGAGCTTGTGGTTAACAGCCCATTTTACTTAATAAATCAGTAAAGAACCAATGAAGGAGAAGTAAGAGGTAGTATGATACCCAGGTCCACCAACATCTTTTATGGGACAGAGTGTTGATCTGGACTTGCTGATTGTTGAGTTGTAGAGTAGGACCCAGTCGACAGTGCAGGAGGGCCCCGCAGGCCACACAATTATGGAAGTTGTGCCTGACTTCTGGCCAGACCCTACGTCCGGTATCAGCCGTGAGGGCTCCCTGGAGACAGAATGTCCGGGATAGTTGTCCCGGCTCTTCTCCTTCCCCTGTCGGTGGCCCTGATAAGACCTTTTATTGGACCAATAGAGAGTTGTTACGTAACAAGCTTTGGAACTTCACAGGGCTCTTCTTCAGGTATGGCAGCAGTACCGAAACAGAGGATATTATTTATATACAGTATTGTACGGAGCTGGTATCCAGTTGCAAAGGATATAGAGAGGATAACAATGGTTAAAAAGACTGCTAACCTTCAGGACCACTGGGGTCCTTTCTTCAGGCATATTTTTTACCTTTATTGTTATGTAATAGGAGACACTGGAGTATGATCCTGAATGGATCAAGACATTATATGTGTATATACACACACACACACACACACACACACACACATACATACTGTATACACATATGTACATACACACACGCACGCAGTACTTGGAAGATGCTTGGGAAGCAATTATTTAAGAGATCTCTTTTTGCCCTTTGCAAACGCTGTTTTTATATGTTAAATCTGGGGCTTCGGTCAGGAGATATAAGTGTTTCAAATATTAAGTGTTTGGGAGGTAAAAATGAAGCTCTCCCTAGAGACCATTGCTCAAAATCATGTTTTTTAACACTAGAATTTAGATTTTTTAAAGAAGATCAGAACATCCTCAGGGGGCGAGACGCAAACATTAAGAGTTAAACTCCTATAGGCTTCTGGGGGTTGCCGCTTTAAGGGTAGGCACTTTTACTGGTATTTTAGTTTTGGTTAAAAAAAATGTTGCATTTTGATTTTGCCAATACTTGATTCTTTTTTTATTTATTTTTGAAAGCCGGGGACAAAAATGACGACAAAATTAAAATGTGAATGACATTTTTTTTTTTTTACTTTGATTTTTTTTTGTGCAAAACTTTGCAGGCTTTTTGAAAAGTTTGACCAATGAATTTATTTTCTTTCAAAAACCTTAAAAAATGGAGAGAGAAAAAAAAAGAAGAGAAATTGAACCGAGGAGGGCTTGAATTTTGCTGGAATTCGAAAGTTAAAATCGGAGTTCGAATGAAACGAACGAAGGAATTGAATAAAAAATGTATTGTTTCTATGACCCAGCTGAAACGTACTGTATGATGAAAAAATACTGCATGTATGCTGAAATTTCCATCTGCACTTAGAAGGTATTGAAGAACTTCTGCTTATACTTCCTATTTCAACATTTTTCCAATCACTCTTCAGTTTTGGTTATAGAAATTATTAATATTATTCTTATTATCGCTTATTTGTAAAGCGCCAACAAATGGGAGGTACAGAGTTGTGTACAGTATTTTACATAAACAGAATGGCATACCAAGTAAAGACAGAGCAGCGCACACAGATACAAAGAGGTAATGTGGGGCCTGTTCCTGGGAGCTTACACTCTAGAGGGAATAAGGGACAATGTTGAAACAAAAGGTGAGGTGGCTGCTCGTTGTGGGATGGAGAATACATCAGGGTGGAGTATGGTCCAGTTGCACAGTTGATCCCATAAAGGTTGGGGTGGGGAGGGGGGGGGAAGAGGTGGATGCTACATAGATATTACAAGCATTCAGTCAGAAAGGAACATATAGTGTAGATGTGTTGTACAGTAAGTTGTGATACTATTTAATGCACCAGCAGTAACTGTACTGTCTGCTCAAATCAATACACTGGCAAAGTCCCTATATGGGAGAACCCTATGGCACATGCTGTGCTTTCTACACAGCAGGACACAGCTGGTGAGAGGGATCAGTGACAACTGTGCCATCTTAGCTATGAATGAACAGGTCAAACATTGCTACAGTAACTTTATGTAGGACACATTAATGACACACTGAACGTGAATACTGTAGGTACCGTGTCTATTATTCCTCTCTACGGCACACACACTGTAGCACGTGTTTTTTTAGGTTCAATACATTCAACATAAGATTTGCTAAGGATTAAGCCGGCTCACACCTGACAGTCTAACCCTGTCAGTGCTGGATTGTACTGCAATTCATTGCCAGCCTTCCCAGCGCTGGAGCAAGTGGCTGAAGTGTGAGGATTCAATAACATCACTACTTTTATATTTACACACCCAGCGACCACTACTTTTATATTTACACACCCAGCGACCACTACTTTTATATTTACACATCCAGCGACCACTACTTTTATATTTACACACCCAGCGACCACTACTTTTATATTTACACACCCAGCGACCACTACTTTTATATTTACACACCCAGCGACCACTACTTTTATATTTACACACCCAGCGACCACTACTTTTATATTTACACACCCAGCGACCACTACTTTTATATTTACACACCCAGCGACCACTACTTTTATATTTACACACCCAGCGACCACTACTTTTATATTTACACACCCAGCGACCACTACTTTTATATTTACACACCCAGCGACCACTACTTTTATATTTACACACCCAGCGACCACTACTTTTATATTTACACACCCAGCGACCACTACTTTTATATTTACACACCCAGCGACCACTACTTTTATATTTACACACCCAGCGACCACTACTTTTATATTTACACACCCAGCGACCACTACTTTTATATTTACACACCCAGCGACCACTACTTTTATATTTACACACCCAGCGACCACTACTTTTATATTTACACACCCAGCGACCACTACTTTTATATTTACACACCCAGCGACCACTACTTTTATATTTACACACCCAGCGACCACTACTTTTATATTTACACACCCAGCGACCACTACTTTTATATTTACACAATGACAGGTCCACTTTCTTCCATTACAAATCCACTTCCTGTTTATTTATTTTTTAAATCCATTTTTTTATAAAGGTTCCCCTGGTGCCTATTATTAAAGTATAAATATTATTTAAATCTTCTTAAAATATGGGAGGAGTGTGGGGGAGGGGGAGGAGAGTCCAGAGAACATAAATCATACACAGTACCACTACTTCTTTTTCAAAACCACATCAATTAATCACTGCAGGGGTTAGTTTATGTTGAAAATTTGACACCAGCAGTTGTAAAATGTTGAACATGTGTGAACAATAAAGGAGGTAACAAGACGGAGGCATCCAACATCCCCAGAGCTCTCAGTCAATCTGAGTTGCTGGGTACCACTGTTTGTTTCAATGCCAAGTTATACAGAACGTTGGAAGAAGGTTGTGCCTTCAGATGCTGACGTCACTAGTCATGCTCACTGGACATTGCTTAAGCCAAAACTCCAATGAGCAGCATCTCAACAATGTCCACTAACTACAGTACCAGCTGGGAACAACAGCAGAAAGCTCAAAAGGGTTTATTACAAAATAGCAATGTTCTTTAATGGAAAACAGGAAGAAAGCTACGAGCCATTTGCTGCTCCAATACATATCCTCAAAGTAATGAAATGAATTACTCACCAAGTGTACTTTCTGCTGATTCCTTGAGTTCCACTGTTAAGCAGGTAGAATAATGTTTCCAGTACTTTGAAGTTTGAGAAGGACCTGCTGTAACTCCGTGACTGTGAGCTGCTCTCTACCTCTCCAGTGTTCACACAATGATTCCTTAGACATGCTGACAGGATATGATTAATGCATGATCCACTTGTAGCAGTCAGTTCTTGAAAAGAAAGCTACGGATAAGGAGTTCATCCCTACATAGCCAATTATCTGTTTATTAGGTCATAAAATGACACGTTTAACTATAGAAGCACTTAAGTGCTCGTGGAGTCTCATATCAGCGCACCTTACCATTCCTAAAGAGAACCTACTCGGGCCCCATTTATTTAATGTGGTTTTCAACATTATCTGTAGGCATTCAGGCCATGTTTATAACCATACTACATTGATAAGTAAACAAAGTGCATTAAAGTGTTAGGCGATTCAGTGGTAATACATGTACTAGCGCCCATCTTCAATTTTGTTATAGTGAATTTAAGCAAAAGTGGTTTGCCCTGTGGTAAGCTTAAAGCATAGGCAAAGTCTTGCTTTTCTTCATAGGCCTGTGCTGGTTCCCCTACACGAGGGGCGGCCAACTCCAGTCCTCAAGGGCCATCAACAGGTCAGGTTTCAAAGATATCCCTGCTTCAGCACAGCTGGCTCAATCAGTGGCTCAGTCTTCGACTCAAAAATACATCACAGTTCGTATTATATTATATTAATATAATGTCTAATAGTGTAAGTAGTATTATACATTAGACTCATAGAGCCTAACTTGTATTATTACACATTAAGATAATGAGAGCAATTTGAATAAAAACTCAAAACTCCTCAAATTAATCTGGGGAGAGAGAGGTAAAAAGAGAGATAACTATAAATGCACATGAACACCTCTGCATATGCCAGACTGCAATTGCTACTTTCTTTCTAGCATTTAAATGAGGAGATGCCTGGACAGATGTCTCTCTGGGCATACACGTCTATTGTGCTGGGAAGAGACCATGAGTGTCACTACAAACTCATCGTAATCGATATTATTTCTTCCCTAATTATTTCCAGTAATGTAATATAATTCATATAAGGAGACTATTCTATACATTGAGCTAGCATAAATAACAAGCAATCAATGCTTGTGCTTACTAGAGAGTAGAGCTATATTTAGAATGACTCTGACGGAGTAACGATCACCTCTTCCTAGTACAATTTAACAGTTATATCATTACATTATTGGGCATAATTAGGGAATATCGTAATATCGATTACGATGAGTTTGTAGTGACACTCATGGTCTCTTCCCAGCACAATAGACGTGTAGGCCCAGAGAGACATCTGGATAGGCCATCTCCTAATTTAAATGTTAGACAGAAAAGAGCAATTGCAGTCGGGCATATATAGAGATGCCCATACTGTATGCATTTATAGAGTTATCTCCCTTTTTTTCCCCTCCCCTTTCTCTCCTCGGATTCATTTTAGGAGTTTAGAATTTGTATTCCAATAGGTCTCATTATCTTACGTAATAATAAAAGTTAGGTTTTATGAGTCTATTATACTATATACACTATCAGAGATTATATTAATATAGACTGTTCCATAACACTAACTACGATGTATTCTTGAGTGCACATTTCCTGTGAGGGTCTGTCTTTTCTTTCTCTTACATATTTATTCCAAAATCTAAAGCCCGAAGTACCCCATTCATAAGTAACTTGATTTATCCCTGAGCCGTTCGTTCTCTCTCTCTCCCTCTCCCTCTCCGTCTCCCTCTCTCCACGGAGAACAGGTTTGCAGGTTTGAGAGTTTCTGAATTATATCGTCTTTAAGGGAAAGAAACCCATCATGTTTTTTCTCCATGTTCCTTACATTTGTACTCTTTGACTCAATAAACCATGAATATTTAAATTCATTTATTGAATAAATAAATGTATCAATACCACTAAGCTCTAAAGGTCTCGTGCTCTAAAGGCGACGACGGTGCACTACGGACCTTATTCTGTGCGCTGCGATATTGCGGATCTGGCATCATCTCCCAGAAAGTCCTATTAAAGTCAATGGGACTTTCTGCGCGATGGCACCGGAGCTGCGCTATCGAACACGTTACAGACAATTCCAATGCATAGCTCACATTAACACTAAGGGACACACAGAATCCCATACACAAATGTTCTTCATCATTTTCTTTATAACGTCACTCCGATGTGTTTAGGCAGCAACTAATGTTTGGGGATAATGATCATAATTATGTGTAATGCCCTTATTTAATATGCTGTGATGTTGCTCCTCCTACACAGGGCTGAGTTTCACTTCAATGGCATTTAAATGCTTCCCTGCCGTAGAGAAGCAGCTTCACAAGCCATATTTTCAATGTGTCACACAGAGTATACACTTCCCTTGTAATGCATTGAGATGCAGCTCAGGCTGAATATAATAGGTCATCTTGTTTGTACAGTATGACATCAGCAGTGCAATTTGTGTTAACCAGTTCACTGCTAGCATCTCTTGCGACAACGAAGAGGTTAATGCAAACATGGGTTAATGGGATTAATGTTGCATTTCCCATGTGGTTTTTTTTTTTGGTTTTTACACAAACCACATAAAATGTGTTTTGCATATTTAGTAATATAACAACTAGAATAAAACTGGAAGACACGTGTGAAATTCATGACACGTACTGTACATGGTACATGTCACTTTTTATCATTAAAGTATAGACACAGTGCAGCATACATGGTGTCATTTTGTCTGTGTTTTGATTTTTTTTAAACCGCCGCCCATGGTTAATAATACTAATGCCTTTACTGATTATTATTATTATTATTATTATTAATATTATTATAGTTTATTTGTAAAGAAGCAAATATTTTGGAGTGCGGTACCTAGGGGGTACATAGTGATATGAATTAAATCAACAGAATGACATCATACAATGTAAGGACTAACCAGCACAAACAGATACAAAGAGGCAATGAGGATCCTGCTCCTGAGAGCTTACACTCTAGAGATAATAAGGGGCAATGTTGAAACAAGAAGGTAAAGTGGCTGCTGATTGTTGGATGGAGTATACATCAGGATGAAGTTTGGTCCAGCCGTGCAGCTGGTCCCAATAGGGTTATAGGGGGGAGAGGGAAGATGGTACGGGATAGGGAATTCCAGAGAGAGGGGGCAGCACAGGTGAAGTCTTGTAGATGGGAGTGAGAGGATGTGATAAGGCAGGACAAGAGGCTGATGTCATGGGCAGAACGAAGGGAGTGTTTAGGGGTATCTTTGGGGACAGGAGCTAAGATGTAAAGTGGCAGCGTAGTTAAAAGCTTTGTAAGTTAGTGTAGGGATTTGCATAGTGGAGCAGCAGAAGTGGAGCAGTGAGTGAGGTAGATGAGTCTGGAAGCAGCATTTTGGATAGATTGGAGTTGGGACAGGTGGACAACAAGAATGCCAGCTTGGAGTAGTTTGCAGTAGTCATGGCGGGACAAGATCAGTGAATGAATTAGGATTTTAGTTGCATCATGAGTGAGAAAAGAGCGTATTTTAGCAATATTGTGGAGGTGGAGATGGCAGGACTTATTGAGGCACTGAATGAGAAGAATGTAGGAGAGGTGGTGTCAAAGATGACCCCTAGACAGCGAGTTTGGTGCACTAATGAGATTGTAATATTTACAAAAAGACAACAGATGTGGACCTGACCTACTGCCATCTATGTTCCTAAGGTCGTGCGTATAGTGCCCGCGACGGGCGATGGCGATGCGACGCCGCTCAAAAACAAATACATTGCCGCCGCCGTGTATGCTTATAGTATGCACGAAGGCGACAATGCGACAGAGCGACGTCGTGTCGCGGACTTTGGAAGCCGGGAATATTTGATTTTTCAAGGACTGTCGCCTCATGTGACAGCTCCTGAACAAATCAAATGCCCGTAAGCCCACAACGCCACCGCAAAGTGAAATATAACTTTCGCTAGCGGCGACGGCAATGGGAGATGTCACCCGTCCTGTCACGTTGCCGGTCGCGGGCACTATACGCGCGGCCTAAGCCATTGTTGCCCCAGCCATTGCTAAACCGCTTGCCCCTCTAATCAAAACTATCCTGTCTGCAGGCCATATTCCTAAAACCTGGAAAACTGCCAGAGTTGTATCAATCTTCAAAAGTGGGGACAAAAACACTGTCTCAAACTACAGGCCAATCTCTTCAGGCCAATATCCCTGCTTCAGCGCGGTCTTGCATCCTTCCTTCCTCTTCCTGGGATTAAGACCAAGTCAGTCCCAGCAGACTCCATCCAGTGGGTCCAGGGGACAGTGCCAGAAAACTGCCAGAGTTGTATCAATCTTCAAAAGTGGGGACAAAAACACTGTCTCAAACTACAGGCCAATCTCTTCAGGCCAATATCCCTGCTTCAGCGCGGTCTTGCATCCTTCCTTCCTCTTCCTGGGATTAAGACCAAGTCAGTCTCAGCAGACTCCATCCAGTGGGTCCAGGGGACAGTGCCAGCTTCCTTAGCTGGGGAGAACTTTCTCCCTCCCCCTTCCTTTGGGGAAAAGCAGTCTCTCTCAGAGTGGCAGCTCTCTGTGTCTGCCTTAAAACACTTCCTTGTTCACTCAGGAGTCCAGCTTGATTAGCTGCATCTGAAACTTGTTTCTCAAAGGGAGATTAGCTCCCTGTAGGCTGGAAAGCACTCTAGCTGCAACACTCCAGCCTATACAGAGACAGTGATTGTATCACAATATATATACAGTGGTCGACAAACACAGTCGCCGATCGCCACAGACAACATGATTTTGACCGGTGGCAAATCTTATGAGCTTCAAGCATGATTTTTTTTTGGGCTGTGCTCTATATGAGTCCGTGCTGTGAAGACTCCTCTTTTTGTTTGTGATCCTGCAAGGAGGTAAGATGTCCCATCCATGCCTATCCCATCCATGTCTCTCCTTCCCTCCCTTTCCCTTCCCTCCCTTGTCAGTGATGCCCCCCCTGCCACCGATAGCCCCCCTTGCCAGCCGATTGCCTCCCTTGCCTCACATGGACCTCCGATGCCCCCACTTTCGCCAATGGCCCCTCTTGCCTTCCCATTGCCTCCCTGCTGATGATGGCCCCCCTTGCCCTTCAATGGCCCCCCTTGAATGTCGAATGCCCTCACTTGCCCCCCTGCCGCCGATGGCCCTCTCTTGCCTGCCGATGGCCTCCCTTTGCCGTCGATGCCCCCCTGACAACTATGCCCCCCTGCCGCCGATGGCCCCCCTGCCACCGATGGCCCCCCTTGCCCTCCCATGGCCCACATTGCCCTCCCACGGCCCGCCGATGGCCCCCCTTGCCTCACATGGAACTCCGGTGCCCCCCCTTCCACTGATGACCCTTTCTGCCGATGGCCCCCCCTTCCCCTCCCATGGCCTGCTGAAGGAACTCCTTGCCTCACATGGACCACCGGTGCCCCCCTGCTGCTGATGGCCCCCTCTTGCCTGTCGATGCCCCCCCTGACGCCAATGGCCCCCGCCTGCTGCCAATGGCCCCCTTGCCCTCCCATCACCTGCCAATGGCCCCCCCTTGCCTCACATGGACCTCCGGTGCCCCCCTGCTGCCAATTTCCCCCCCTGCTGCTGATGGTCCCCCCTTGCCTCACCTGGACCTCCAGTGCCTCCCCTGCTGCTGATGGCCCCAATTGCCCTACAATGGCCCCCTTGCTTGCCGATGGGACCACCCTTGCCACCCATGGCCCCCCTTAACCTCCCATGGCCCCCCTTGCCCTCCCATGGCACCCCTTGGCCACCGATAGCCCCCCTTGCCTCACATGGATCTCCGGTGCCCCCCCCCCTTGGCCACTGATGGCCCCCCTTGCCCTCCAATGGCCCCCTTGCCCACCGATGGCCCCCACTTGCCCTCCCATGGCTCCCCCCTGCCGCTGATGGCCCCTTACCCTCCCATCACCCCCTTGTCTCCCATGACCCCCCTTGTCTCCAATGCCCCCCATGTCTCAAGTCAGTCACCTACCCGCCCCCCTGTCTCTACCCCACCCTATGTCTCATCCCCCCAACCTCCCACCCTGTCTCTCACCCATGTCTCTCACCCACCCTGTCTCTCATCCACCCTGTGTCTCTCCCATCCTGTGTCTCTCCCACACTGTGTATATAAAACAGAAAAGGAAAGCACATGCTCCATAGCGCAAATAAATAACATAAAGGTTTATTGTCTCAAGATAAAAAAAAGTCAATTCACAAAAGTTGCTAGATAGTAAGTGTTAGAGAACTGAAGCAAGGGCCACGGATGTATGATTCAGCCACACTCACGACCAGGACCTGGGCTTTGTGGACAAACAGATGATGAAGTTCTGCTTCCAGGTGCGCCTCAGTTAGACGGCAGGTCAATCCTCCTCCGGAAGAGATGTTACTGGCTCAAGAGTTCCGCCGCTCTCAGCTCCGTGTAAAAGATGGCTCCTCACATGCAGAACACTTTTGTGAGTTGCCATTTTTTAATATTGTCACAATAAACCTTTATTTTATTGATTTGCACTATGGAGCATGCGCTTTCCTTTTTTGTTTTATAGATTCGTGAAGGGGGTAGTTGTTCCTGTGAAAAGCTGCTTGGAGTCTCCAGAGTTTTTATGAATACGCATTTTAACTTTTTTCTTGGCATACTTTTTTATTTTTTAACAATCCTTTTGTTCACTCCCTATCCCTTTCCTCCTCTCCCTTTCCTACCCCTTTCCTCCCCTCCCTACCCCCCTTTCCTATCCCCTTCCTCCCCTCCCTGATCCCCTTTCCTATCCCTTTCCTACCCTCCCCACCCCCCTTTCCTACCCTTTCCTCCCCTCCGTGCCCCTCTTTCCTATCCCTTTCCTCCCCTCCCTGCCCCTCTTTCTTATCCCTTTCCTCCCCTCCCTGCCCCCCTTTCCTATCCCTTCCTTTTATGTATTGTATAGTGTTTGGTTTTTTTTTTTTGTTGTTGTTGTTGTTTGTCACCTGTTCACTCTCCTATCCATTATTGCATGGTTGGTTCATGCTACAGTATTTAGCAAGTATTGCTATTTTGTTATAATACTGTTGGTCTGTGCTTATCTATTTTTACCACCATATAGCCAATAAGTGTTTTAATTTTCCATACTCACAAACCTAGCACACTATCAGGTTTTACATGGTATCATCTCTGTGCAGTAAGGGACTATAATTTGTCTTTGTGTATATATATATATATATATATATAACACAAATAAAGCCATTAGATAATATAAAATGTAGGGACAAGAACTATTACACTGCATACATACTGTATTTGCAAGAAAAGCAAACAAAAAATGGGGGAGCACAGGTTGAGGGACTAGACAGACGTTTCAAACACTACGATGGTGTATGACTGTGATGTGAAATGAAGTGTAAAATAACATGAACACTTACACGGCCTTGTGTAAATGCTTTCACATCAAGGTGTCTTTACTTTTGCTGTTTTCTCTTCTGTGTTCTTTCCGCTTGTACTTTTCCTCTCCTCTGGTCTGAAGTAAAGCGTCTCAGGTCTTCTCTACAGGAATGGCTTAAGATGTTGTCCTCAGAGTGAAATGAAATGAAAACAAATAGGTGAGGGACAAGACAGAATATATATATATATATATATATATATACTAATTCTGGGATAGACGATTGTATTTAAATCAAAAATGCAGAAGAATACTGCATCCACTCACACGGGCAAGCGTGAGTGACCTCTGGAGGGAGGTGTCTTTAATGGCACCTCACTGCAGGGCTGTTAAACACCCTTCCCGTTTTTCACACTAAACAATAGGGAAAAAAGGGGTGATGGGGCGGAGGTATGGTTAAAATATAGCCATGTGATGTTGAAAGGAGACTCACACGGCCATGTGTGGGTAAGGGCTGTGATTGGTATCTCTTCTCCCCTCTATGGAACTTCAAATCCAAACCTTCAGCCGAGTGTGTTAGTCGCTCAAATAGTGCCTGTTTCACACGGTGGTACACAAGGGTACACGGGTGAAGTATTCTTGATCTTTATTATACACCAACAGGGCAAAGCCCCAACACAACATTTAAAAAGCACTTAGTCAAAACGACTATACAGTAGAGCTGGGTATACATAAAAACAGCCAGTCTATCAGGAAATGTCCGTGCAGGATACTCCTGTTTTTATGTATACCCAGCTCTATAGTCGTTTTGACTAAGTGCTTTTTAAATGTTGTGTTGGGGCTTTGCCCTGTTGGTGTATAATAAAGATCAAGAATACTTCACCCGTGTACCCTTGTGTACCACCGTGTGAAACAGGCACTATTTGAGCGACTAACACACTCGGCTGAAGGTTTGGATTTGAAGTTCCATAGAGGGGAGAAGAGATACCAATCACAGCCCTTACCCACACATGGCCGTGTGACTCTCCTTTCAACATCACATGGCTATATTTTAACCATACCTCCGCCCCATCTCCCCTTTTTTCCCTATTGTTTAGTGTGAAAAACGGGAAGGGTGTTTAACAGCCCTGCAGTGAGGTGCCATTAAAGACACCTCCCTCCAGAGGTCACTCACGCTTGCCCGTGTGAGTGGATGCAGTATTCTTCTGCATTTTTGATTTAAATACAATCGTCTATCCCAGAATTAGTATATATATATATATATTATATATATATATTCTGTCTTGTCCCTCACCTATTTGTTTTCATTTCATTTCACTCTGAGGACAACATCTTAAGCCATTCCTGTAGAGAAGACCTGAGACGCTTTACTTCAGACCAGAGGAGAGGAAAAGTACAAGCGGAAAGAACACAGAAGAGAAAACAGCAAAAGTAAAGACACCTTGATGTGAAAGCATTTACACAAGGCCGTGTAAGTGTTCATGTTATTTTACACTTCATTTCACATCACAGTCATACACCATCGTAGTGTTTGAAACATCTGTCTAATCCCTCAACCTGTGCTCCCCCATTTTTGTTTGTTTTTCTGTACTATCAAGGATCCTGGATAGGTCCTTTTTGGGGTCTTGAGCAGCAGGAAGAGATTCGGAAGTAGAGGGGACCCTTAAGTACTCTTTAAGGTTGTATTGTTCTATCATAAGAATTATATCACCCCACAACTCATTTATTTAGGGTGGCGCCCAGGCTTTTTCGTACATCACTGTATATGCAAAAAGTCAAGTTAATTTATTAATGGGGATCGACATTTCAGTCCCTAATTTTCAAGATCTTGTTAAAGGTCCTATTGGGGACGGAAATGTTGGTCCACTTTAATAAATTACCTTGACTTTTCACATATATGGAGTGTGCTAGTTCCTCTTCCTATATATGTGTATGTATCTTTATTTATATTCTGTCCACAGTGTACTCAGCACTTTACAAACGAGGCAATACAATACAGGAATCTAATACAATAAGTGAAACAAACATAATCAGACAATAGGAAAGCAAATCCCTGTTCCGGAGAGCTTACAATCTAAGTGCTAAATTGAGAGACTTATAGAGACAGCAGATGAGGGAACAAGTGCAGTAGATGGCAGTGCTTGGCCACAATGATCAGTAGGAGCGACTGTGGGTTTGGTACAGTAGCCATGAGTTGGGCTATTGAAATAGTTCATGAGAGGTGAGTTTTAAGGTTTAACTTAAAGCTGCAGTTCAGTCTTTTTTTTTTTTTTAATTTATTTTTTTAATTCAATAGTTTCATGTGGGCAATCTTTAATTACCTAAAGAACTGTATAGCTGCCAGTCAATTCGTTCTCCATGTATTGATCGGCGAAATTTGGCGACATCTTTAGATATGGCATATGTTTTTCATCTGCTTCTGTCAGTCAGTGGAAGCTCATGAATATTCATGAGCACTCCTGCACTGACATGTACAAGAGGGAGGGCAGCGCTCACAAAGGGGTGTGCCAGGGCTTGTGACAGGACATGAAGGGGCAGTGCCTTAGTAAATGCTTGTTAAAATAGAATACAAGAAAATTGGTCTTTCAAAGTTGTTTTTTTAAAAACAGAAAATGCTAAAAGTATTTTTTCTTACTACAGAACTGATTTATTTAAAAAAACACACATGCAGGATATTGACTGAACTGCAGCTTTAAAGGTGGGGAGAAAAGGTGCTTTGCATATACTGAGTGGGGGAGTTCACATGTAAGTGACAGTGGAGGAAAAAGGTTTAATGTGGGAGAGAGCAGAAGAGGTGAAAGTGTTGAAAAGGAGATCGTTATGGACAGAGTGCAGGAGATGAGCAAGCACATAATGAGAGATAAAAGCTGATAATTAGGTAGGAGCAGATGAGTGGAGAGCCTTGTAGGTGATCCGAAACTTGATGGGAAGCCAGGAGAGGGATTTAAGGAAGAGGTGAGCAGGGACTGTTTTAGGAGCAAGTGAAATTATTCTAGCAGCTGAATGTTGGATAGATTGCAGGGGAGAAAGTTGTGAGGGGGGAGGCCTGCTTGCGGTAAATTACAATAATTCAGATGGGAAAGGATAAGGGCGTGCATTAGAGTTTAAGCAGTACATTGACAGAGGAAAGGGTGAATCTTGGCAATGTTACAAAGGAAGAAGCGAATAGAGGCATGACTGAATAGAGAAGGAAATGGAGGAGTCAAATGTCACTTCTAAGCAACGTCCTTTGACGACAGGATAGATGGTAGTACTGTTTACTGGGATGGAAAAAGAGGATATTAGGCTAGGTTTAGAAGGAAATATGAGGAGCTCAGTTTTAGAAATACTGCAGTAAGTTTAAGGCAGCGGAACACTATTCATGAGAATATAACCAGGAGGCAATCAAAGACTTGGGACTTGATGGCAGGTTTGAGGGTAGGGGTGGATAGATATATCTGTATATCATTTGCATACTGATGATATCTAATTCACAGGTGTTGATGAGGTCACCAAGTGATAGTGTGTGGTGAGAGAAAAGGACAGGTCCAGGAACAGATCCCAGAGTGCACCAATAGCCAGATCAAGAGGAGACAAAGACATGTTACTGTAGCAACAGAGACAGAAAATGTGTGATGGCAAAGGTATGATGAGAACCAGGAGAGAGCTTGTTATGGATACGGTACCAAGAGAGGATAAAATATGAAGAAGAAGAGAGTGAGTAGGACAAGTAGTGAACAAAGGCCTTGGGATTTTGCTTAATGGAGATTATTGGCTATTATAGTGAGGATAGTCTTTGATGAGTGAGCTATGTAAAAGCCAGAAGGTAAAAGGTCCAGGAGAGCACGGGAATTAGGAAAGTTAGTCATACGGGAAAACACGGGACATTTTTGCTGTTTCGAGGCAAAAAGCAGGAGGAATAGAGTTAGGCTAAGATCCCGCTGCCTCAGTCAGCGCGCCCGCACTGCATGCAGGCGGAACGTTGAGAGGCAATTGACCGCTACCTGCGGGCCGTAGGGAGCGGGAGCTGGAGCGGGAGGGGGGCGTGGTTTGAGGGGGGTGTGGTTTGAGTGGAGGGCTGCACCGGGGGTCTCCCGGGCTGCGAGCCCCCACACATGCCCTCTGCTGCTCCCCATCCCCCACCCCCCCCCAACATATACATACATACACACACACAGCCGGAGCAGGCTGCAACCTCCCCAGCACGTGCAGCCTGCAAGCCGGGCACTGGAGAGTGAGAGGGGGAGGGGGGGAATGCTGCCATACTTGTGCAGTGCAGATTTTGAATCGCAGGCGTGGGTGCACACAGCCACAAACATATACACTCAGACCTCCCTCCCATAGCTCTAGACAGCTCCCCTCCTCCCCTCCTCATTGGCTCCCTGCAGCACCACGTGACGCGTCGCCGCTTGGGATCACGATCCTCGTGTATCCCCTGCTGGCTGACGCATTACAGTGCGCAGCGAGCCTTGCAGCGAGGAGGGACTGGGGTTGGCTCGGGAGGAACTCAGGTCTGGTGAGTGACGCGCACGCATGCGCCGTCGGATGTAGCGGGACCCAGGCCTTAGTAAGACACATAGGGTCTAGGGTGTTTTTTAGAATAGGCTTGACCGCTTCATGCTTAAAGGAGGACTAAGACAACGACCAAAAATAAGACGGGAGGATGAAAACAGAAAACTTGTTGGAGCAGCATGGAGAAGAGAGTCTTCTAACCACAGTAACTGGAAGATCACTGGGGGAAGCCTTCATTCAGCAGTGGATCGACAAGGGCTTATGATGATGATGATGATGATGATGATGATGATGATGAAGAAGCCTTTCTTTCTGGAGGAGTTGCTGGACTGTTTCCGGCTCAGCTGCACACAGCTTACCCTGCTACCTGGGACTCATTTAAAGTACTGGATTTCTGTGGATACAGTTCAGCATAATATCAGGGTACTCCGGCGGGGTACAGCAAGTTCATTAGACTTTCCACACATCAGGTCTGCCATAACCTGCCCCTTTTTACTTACTGCCGTCCCAGCTGACGGGCGCACTAATAGCGCTGATCCCGAATCAGCAATCTGGCGTTTTTCAATATGAATAGAGGGACTTACAGCTACTGATTTGGAAGATTAAGTGCAATATTCTCCATTTCACTGGTACACAAACACAGGATTCTGTGGATTATTATTAATCTATCTACAGCAATATCATTGGACACAATCACACCTCAGAGTTTTCATCAGCCTTTAAGGCTTGAACTTTATATACAGCTTCACTGGTTGACTTTTTATCTCTGCAAGTTTATTGCTCTTTTATTATTTGCCAGCAAACCTTGTTGTCCTATTTTTTTTAATACATTTTGTCATATTGTATACATGCAATAAGAGTGTGCGCTTTTCATTGTTTGTTTTTTCATATATATTGTGATACCATCACTGTCCTCTAGGTCCTGGAACAGTGCAGCAAAGGACCTTTTCAGCTCTCAGAGGTTAATCCTCCTTAGAAGTAGCTAGTTCAGCTGATGCCTAATTGAGACGGCTGAACTCCTGATTGCTGATGGAGTTTTTAATAATCAGGAAGTGACTACAGAGAGCTGCCATATGTGAGAGACACATTCTGAGAGACACAGAGTGAGAGATTGCTGTCCTAGAGAGGGGGGCAGAGAAGTGCTCCCCAGCTAAAGAAGGAAGGCTGGCACAGCCCTTGACAGTGGATCTACAGAGGAGAGTTTCTCTGAGTTCACGTGGGGCAGAGTTCCCCTAAGGAAGGAAAGGAGGAGAGACCGTGCTGAAGCAGGGACATCTGCTCCAATGGACTAACAGATAAGGAAAACCCTTTATTATTGTGTGCAGAGACTGTACACATTGTTGCAGATGCAAGGGCATATTTTAAGCTGGGAGCCAGTATAGTTGGCCAGCTGTGGTTAGAAAGGGCAGAAGTCAAGTTGAGTTATTTTCCCTGTAGCACTGTTTCTTCTCTTCCCTCTACCCCCCTCCACACCCCCCCCCCCCCCACTCTACTTTTGCTACCGTGTGGTGCTGAGGCATAGCTGTAGGTTCAGGAGAGCTGAGCTGATCTGCGATCGTGTGGAGATCAGGACAGGTTTTTGGTTCCATCTGGGTTCTTGGATCTGTGGTTCAGCATCTCCAGCTTCAGTGAGCTCCATGTAAAATGGAGACAGTCCCCTGAAGCAACTCTCTCATACACTCTGCTACTGACTCAAATCCAAGCAGGTGTAAATAGGAACAAAGGGTCTTTATTCTGAGCAGACACTGCATGGTGGTATTACAGCGTTGCAAGGTCTCAGAGGCTCCTTACCTCTGGGTGGTGCTTTGCCCCTGGTAGTATAGGGCATCTTGGCTAAATCTGTTGTTCCCTCAGTCCAAAGACTGAGGGCGAGCACGCTCATCCCGCCATGGGAGAGGCTGATAGCTCTACTGCTTCCTCTCTCTTCCAGAGCAGGATCAGGACTCCTCTCTCTTCCAGAGCAGAAGCAGGACTACTACTAAATCTAGCAGTCCCCTAATTAGGATAAAAGGGGCGGGCTCATGGTCTATACCTATTCCTACACAGGCCATGAGTCACCTGTCCAGCATAGAGGAGCATGGGTGGAGGCACAAACCCATAGAATTAACCCCTTATAGCCTGCAGCTAGCAGGACTTACGTAACAGGGCAGGGAAAGAAAGGTAAAATATTCATACACTGTTACATCCCTAACGGGAATAGGTATTTTATTTTATGATGTTTGACTTAAAGGGATGGTGGGCCTGTTATCATATGATTTAATCCCTGTAAATAAACCCCATATAAGAAATACAGTGTTTCCTGCCTTAAATTAGGACTTAAAGAGACTGTAACGGGGTGTGGGCATCACAATATATATACATACATACATAGATACATACACACACACACACACACTGGACCATGCGCTGTTGTTTTTGCTTAAACTTTTCTGGACACGCTCCTATTTTGCATTGATTTTTTTTACTTGAGCTTAGAGTCACTAACAATGCAAATTAAATATCACAATAAAATATGTTCCCCGCGTTAAAAAAAACCACAAAAAAAGCTATTTCTAGACTAAACTAATTTTTTGACCTTGTACGGTAAATTGGATGCAGCCTTGGGACAATATTTATCAAGACATTCATCTTATTGGGTTACAGATGACCAAAAATATCAATACATATTGTTAGAGGGGGACAAATTGGAGCAAATCTTTTATAGATCGGAAACCTATATTGCAGGCAAGAGGAGGAATAAATATTGCAAACCTTGGGCTTGCATTATACTAAGCGTGCGGTCACACGGCAATAAGAAATACCTGTCTTCCTACTACAGACCGCGTTGGCGCGGCAGCGTGGTGGAAATACAAAGAAATTCGTATTTTTGAGCGGCTGCCGTGCCACGTGACACTGTAAGCCAATCACAGTGAGGCATACCCTTGTGACGTCATGGCCGTGACTCCTAGCCGCGCGGGTCATCATTTGGCCTATAGGCACAAAACGCGCGTCATGTGTACGCGCAACATAGTGCGCGCGCCAACGGGCAAGCCTAAGGAAGGTGCTTGATAAAGTAGTAGAAAAAGGGATTTTTTATTTTTTTTTAAAGGGTAGGAGAGCAGGACAAGAAAATGCAGCTTAACCCAAGCGTGAGAATGCCACGCTATGCCTCTGATGACAAGCTAGCAAACCTGTTCAACATGTTTTTTGAAAGCGAAATATTGCGTACCAGGAAGAGGCAGCTTCTATTTTTCTCTTGCTTGTTTGCCCTGCCCAGAGCAACAAAGTGTAATTTACTATTTATAAAAAAAAAACTACTTTTAAATATCTATATCTATAAAAGTGAAATGTTTGTCTGTGGCTTTGTTTGTGGTGTTGTGCGTTTTCTGATTGGTTGGCAGGTGGGGTGACGTCACTGAGCAACCTCCGTCACCAGTCACCCGCCGCACACCCAGGCAACGCCTCCCCCCCATAACCCCCCCTCACCCGCAGCTGACAAGCAACCGTTGGCTCCCCCCCCCATAACCCCTCCTCACCCACAGCTGACAGGCAACCGCCGGCTCACCCCCCCATCACCCCCCCTCACCCGCCGCTCACAGGCAACCGCCGGCTCACCCCCATCACCACCCCACCCCACCCCCCCCCCCCCTCAACCATAGCTCTCACCACCTGCGGGCCCCATTCTCTCTCCCCTCATCGGGGACCGCTGGGAGCGCCGGCGAGGAGGGAGGGGGGGGTGGAAGGAGCGCACACCGCTTCTCCTCAACACCCGCGGGCCCCGTTCTCTCTCTCCTCAGCGGGGACGCCAGGAGCGCCGGCAGGGGGGGTGGAGAGGGGGGAAACACGTGCAGGGGACAGGGGGGGGAAACACCGCCAAGGACGGGGGGGAAACACCGCCAGAGACGGGGGGAAACAAGCACCGGGGACAGTGGGAGGGGGGGCGATCGCCTGGGACGGGGGGGAATGCAGGGAGGGACAGAGATGAGGGCTGCATGGGGGGGGAGAGTGATGAGGGCCACAGGGGGGAGAGTGATGAGGGCCACAGGGGGGAGAGTGATGAGGGCCACAGGGGGGGAGAGTGATGTGGGCTGCGGGGGGGGAGAGTGATGTGGGCTCTAGGGGGGAGAGTGATGTGGGCTGCAGGGGGGGGAGAGTGATGTGGGGTGCAGGGGGAGAGTGATGTGGGGTGCAGGGGGAGAGTGATGTGGGGTGCAGGGTGGGAGAGTGATGTGGGGTGGAGGGGCGGAGAGTGCTGTGAAGTGTAGGTGGTGAGAGTGCTGTCCGGTGCAGGGGGGGCAATGATGTGAGGTGTCCCAGGGAGGAACAGAGCTTAACGGGGGGGGGGGGGGGAACTGAGCTTACCGGGGGGGAGGGAACCGAGCTGGCAATGGGCGGGGGGGAATGGAACTGGGAAGGGGAGCGGAGACAGAGGGGGAGCGGGAAAATTAACTCCCTGGGCAACGCCGGGTATATCAGCTAGTATGCTGATAAAAGAGAAATGTCTTGTGTTATGTGACTTATGATTAAAGTAATGACTGGCACACATACAAATGCTTAAGCATGGCGCAGATTACCACAAACTTTAATATTATATTTTTCAGTGTCATTTCAGTGGATAAAAATAAAAGAGCACTCCACTGATTTTTATTACATGAATCAGTGTTAGGAAGTGTTTAAAAAAAACATACAAAAAAAACAAACAAATAAACAGGAATCAAGATGCAATACGGCAAATAATCCGGCAGCTCCTCCTCTTAGTCTTTCAAGACTTGAGTTGTCTCATTCTTTATTCTGGTCTGTAATGCTTACATACGCCCATAACATATATTATCTAACTGTACATGGAATGTCTGTAAATATAATATACTGTATAACCTATGTTCATTTAATGTAACCATATATTGTCATCATAACTCTGTGCCCAGGACATACTTGAAAACGAGAGGTAACTCTCAATGTATTACATCCAGGTAAAAAAATGTATATATAAATAATACAACTTTTCCCAGATTTTATTTATATTGGGGGTTTCCAAGTTCTAGCTGGGCTAATCCCACCATTCCACAAAACATACAAATCACCATTAAATACTTGTATCTAGTTAACTCCCTGTATTGTGCAATATACAGATACTCTGGATTTTTGTCTCTCTGATCTACTATACAGTATATGATGACTGTCTACATTCTGGGAAGCACTGACTGGTTGCATAGTTACATACAGTAGCTGTATAGTAGATGAGGTTGAAAAAAGACACGTCCATCAAGTTCAACCTATGCTAATGTAACAGTGTTTCCCCCACCCGGTGAGAGATTTGTCCATTACCACGGTGTATGGTGCATATACCTGGTGGTAACAGGAGGGCTGAGTCATCCGCCGGTGGTAGTGGGGACACAGGAACAGGCTTCTGGGGTTCATACCCCACATATCTCCTTAGCAGTGCAGTGCCTCCATCTGCCATAGGCTCCAGGAACTGAAGGTGTTCTCCCACGGTATAACTATTACCTCTCCCCCCAGTAAGATCAAGCACCAGGCAGGAGGTATATTGCAAACAGAAACGGTTTATTGTCTTCTGTACAGCACAGATACATGACAGGCTTCTGCCCTATGCAGTACTCTCAGCTCTCACTGAAGGATGGTTCCTGGACCGTCCTACAGGCCAAGGGCACCCGCAGCTGTCCTAGCTCTTCCCCACCTCCCTAGCAGAGGCATGGTCCACACTCACTCTCCCCTCTAGGGAAGAGTACAAGGGAAGGCCCCAATCTCAGGATCCCAGTTGTGTGACCTGCTTTCCTCAAGTGGGGGAAAGAACTCCCTAAATTTGGCGCGGTACTGCCCTTAAGTACACCCGGGAGGAGGGCACCAGGTCTGGCTCATGATTGCTGATGCCCAGGCCTGATGTCACCACCACCCGAGGTCACTAAAGTGCAACTCCAAGGAGGAGAAAAACCCAATATCAACTACTGGCAACCTGATTGTACCAGGGCTTACTGCCAGTACAGGGGCAGAATAGTAGCCATCAGGTGACCTGCCTACACTAAATTTAGACAACAGGTACTTTATCCTAAATTTGTACTTAGAGTATATTGATCCAGAGGAAAGCAAACAAAAAACCCCAGTGAAATATAATCTAATGTTAACTCATAAGAGAAAAAAAGAAATTCCTTCCTGACTCCAAATATTGCCATGTTTCTTATTTGGTATATCCCTGTATACATTACCTTTCTAAAAAGATGCCCAACTTTTTTTTTGAAGATATCTATTATATCTGCCATCACAGTCTCCATGGAAAATGAATTCCAAATTGTAACTGCCCTTACTGTAAAGAACCCTTTCCTTTATTGCTGGTGAAATCTTCTTTCCTCCAACCTTTAAGAGATGATACAGAAATATGTGCGCAACCCAAAATTCACCTTACAACAAAATCCACACACTATGGTGTTAGAGTGCAATAATTAATGTGCATAGGGTGTGATACTATTGTATAAAAATGTATACAAAACCATATAGGAAGGCGTATGCTGCTAAACTGAAAGAGTGGCTCAGCACTCAAAACACTAAGAGAAAAAGACAAAAAGAACAGCGCAAAACGCAATAGTGAAGTATATAAGTACAAATTATATTTGTGAAAAAATGGTGAGTATTAAGCGTACATTTGGGCAGAAAAGTAAAAGCATATCTGTGCAATCATCAGCACAATGTTACCACAATGGAAAGCCTCTGGATGGAATGGTGTAGCCCTCTAGTGCAGCAGCTGTCTTCTGGAAAGTCACAGTGATATCTCTCACTTATCCTGGACCCCTGCAAGTGGCAGTTGCAGCCCTTGAGCTGTTCAGAGTTCCCCCACTGGTAGTGGCATCTGCTGGGCTCGTGGCATAAAAATGTCAGTTCAAACAGGCTTGGTTTGCTGTCCTTAGGGCACAGTGATGCCTAAGGGCTCTCCTCTCACTGCACACACCGCGCGGCCCACGTGGGATCTTCTTCCGGCGCTCGCGCACTCCCGTGACGTCACGGATGACGCGCGGTGTTGATTTCAATGGAGACAGTCCAAAAACAAAAGCACAGTATAGAAATCGCTAAAAATAGGTTAGGGAGGCTAGGATGGGGAACCAGACCCTGCCAATCTTTATCCAACGCGTTTCGAAGCTACCCAAAGAGCTTCTTCATCAGGGATAATACATTGAGCCCTCCTCCCTCAATATATATGCATACGGCTGACGCCATTGGTCAGCCAATTGGGCAAGGGACCAATCAGGTGAGCCCTTCTGCAGACGGGGGCGGGACAATGGATTGGATAGTTAAATACATACTGGCAGTGTAATATAAACAGACATAAAAACAATTTTATTATAACATCGGTTTAAAACTCCTTATCTGTAAAAAAGGAGAAAGGGGTGGGAATAAAACAGAATAAAATGGAATTAAATATACTTATATAACACTTATCTATGTACTACTAGTACTCAAATTAAAATATTTTAATAAAAAATAAATAAACAATGCCTGTTCAATGGACTCAGGGTGTAGCGACCTCTAGTGGTAACAAAAATTGTTGCTGGTAAAATGTAATTCTAAATCATATCTATCAATGAAACTCAATAAAAAGCCCATACATCTATGTCCTCGTTCAGTCCTTTTGGAACCATACAGTCCAATTTGTGTATCCAGAGAGATTCCTGGGCCGAGAGGGCCTTGAGTCTATCACCTCCTCTCCTATCGCTTGCTACATGCTTAATGCCCAGGAAAGTTAAACTGGAAGGGTCCTTATTATGATGGGTTAAAAAATGTCTAGAGACACTATGTTTGTCTAATCCGTTTTTTATGTTCCTGATATGTTCCTGTATCCTCACCTTTAGATTCCGCTTGGTCCTACCAACATATTGGAGTTTGCAGGAGCATTCTAATAAATAAACCATAAAAACTGAATTGCAAGTGATAGCCCCTAGCTTCGCAAACCTGTATGTGGGACACTGGGAGGAGCATACAATATGGGCTAATAACCCCTTCAGAGACCGGATAATTATATGGAAACGCTACATAGATGACGTCTTGGTAGTATGGGATGGGGACGACTCATCGATACAGGAGTTTGTGTCTTTCATTAATACGAACAACTACAATCTAGAGTTCACGCACCTTACAGATAACACCTCTATTAATTACTTAGATCTGAAATTGACGGGAAGTAATGGTAGGGTGCATACAGAAACATTCTTTAAAGAGGTGGACACAAACAACCTGTTAATGGCAACCAGCAACCATAAGGACACCTGGATAAAAAACATTCCTGTGGGCCAATTTATGAGGCTGAAAAGAAATTGTAGCGCCAATGAGACTTTCTTACGACAAGCAGATATGATGCGGGACAGGTTTATAGAGAGAGGATTTAAGCCCAACCACTTAGACAATGAACTCACAAGAGTGTTAGTTATGGACAGAGATAGTCTATTGTCACAGAAGGTCAAAAAACTAGTATCTACAGAGGACAAACAAGTAGATGTGGCCTTCGTGACAAACTATAACTCTGCCCATAAACAAATTGAGAGGGTGATTGCTAAACACTGGTGTATCCTAAACAGTGACCCAGTGTTGGGTGACTTTCTAAATAAAAAACCCAAGTTCATTTATAGGAAAGCCACCAACTTGAAGAATATGTTGGCTCCAAGTGATATTGGGAGTAATATGTTTTTAGTCCCTAAAACCAACTGGTTGGGAAATAAACCCGTAGGAAATTTTAGCTGCACAAAATGTTCCGTGTGCAAATATATGAACACCAACAATAAGACTTTTATTTCACAAAAGACGCAGGAAGTTTTTAAAATAGAAGATTTTATCACTTGCAATTCAGTTTTTATGGTTTATTTATTAGAATGCTCCTGCAAACTCCAATATGTTGGTAGGACCAAGCGGAATCTAAAGGTGAGGATACAGGAACATATCAGGAACATAAAAAACGGATTAGACAAACATAGTGTCTCTAGACATTTTTTAACCCATCATAATAAGGACCCTTCCAGTTTAACTTTCCTGGGCATTAAGCATGTAGCAAGCGATAGGAGAGGAGGTGATAGACTCAAGGCCCTCTCGGCCCAGGAATCTCTCTGGATACACAAATTGGACTGTATGGTTCCAAAAGGACTGAACGAGGACATAGATGTATGGGCTTTTTATTGAGTTTCATTGATAGATATGATTTAGAATTACATTTTACCAGCAACAATTTTTGTTACCACTAGAGGTCGCTACACCCTGAGTCCATTGAACAGGCATTGTTTATTTATTTTTTATTAAAATATTTTAATTTGAGTACTAGTAGTACATAGATAAGTGTTATATAAGTATATTTAATTCCATTTTATTCTGTTTTATTCCCACCCCTTTCTCCTTTTTTACAGATAAGGAGTTTTAAACCGATGTTATAATAAAATTGTTTTTATGTCTGTTTATATTACACTGCCAGTATGTATTTAACTATCCAATCCATTGTCCCGCCCCCGTCTGCAGAAGGGCTCACCTGATTGGTCCCTTGCCCAATTGGCTGACCAATGGCGTCAGCCGTATGCATATATATTGAGGGAGGAGGGCTCAATGTATTATCCCTGATGAAGAAGCTCTTTGGGTAGCTTCGAAACGCGTTGGATAAAGATTGGCAGGGTCTGGTTCCCCATCCTAGCCTCCCTAACCTATTTTTAGCGATTTCTATACTGTGCTTTTGTTTTTGGACTGTCTCCATTGAAATCAACACCGCGCGTCATCCGTGACGTCACGGGAGTGCGCGAGCGCCGGAAGAAGATCCCACGTGGGCCGCGCGGTGTGTGCAGTGAGAGGAGAGCCCTTAGGCATCACTGTGCCCTAAGGACAGCAAACCAAGCCTGTTTGAACTGACATTTTTATGCCACGAGCCCAGCAGATGCCACTACCAGTGGGGGAACTCTGAACAGCTCAAGGGCTGCAACTGCCACTTGCAGGGGTCCAGGATAAGTGAGAGATATCACTGTGACTTTCCAGAAGACAGCTGCTGCACTAGAGGGCTACACCATTCCATCCAGAGGCTTTCCATTGTGGTAACATTGTGCTGATGATTGCACAGATATGCTTTTACTTTTCTGCCCAAATGTACGCTTAATACTCACCATTTTTTCACAAATATAATTTGTACTTATATACTTCACTATTGCGTTTTGCGCTGTTCATTTTGTCTTTTTCTTTAAGAGATGACCCTTTGTCCTTTGTACTGCCCTTGGGATGTATAGTTCTTTGTATTTTCTCCTTGTATTTTCCCTAAATATATTTGTATATAGTTATCATATCCCTTATTAGACACCTCCTTTCTAATGTAAAAAAATATCATTTAGCTCATAAATCAGATTATTAATCCCATTTATTAATTTGGTGGCTCTTCTCTGCACTTTCTCTGTTCCATGTCTTTTCTGTGGAGTGGTGCCCAAAATTGTACTCCATATTAAAGGTCTGGTCTTACTAATCTATATATATAATTTTGAAAATCTTGGATGTGAGTGTCTGGAGACCATTTGATTGGTCCGTCGGTCCGCCCGCCCTCCCACGGCTCTCATTGGCCGGTGTGTCTGCCCCCCTGTGTCCCGCCCCCTCATTGCCCCCCCCCCCTGTGTCCCACCCCCTCATTGGCCCCCCAGAGCACGCTCTCTCCTGCTCTCTCCTCCCACAGGCCGCTCCCGTCCCCGGTTCTCACCTCCCACAGGCCGCTCCCTTCCCCCGGCTCTCACCCATCCCCGGCTCTCATCTCCCCCCGGCTCTCACCCTTCTCACCTCCCCCCGGCTCTCACCCTTCCCTGGTTCTCACCCTTCCCCGGTTCTCGCCCTTCCCCTGGCTCTCGCCCTTCCCCCGGCTCCCACCCTCCCCTCGGCTCTCACCTTCCACAGGCCGCTCCCTTCCGTGGCTCTCACCTCCCACAGGTCGCTCCCTTCCCTGGCTCTCACCTCCCACAGGCCGCACCCTTCCCCGGCTGTCACCCTTCCCCGGCTGTCACCCTTCCCCGGCTCTCACCCTTCCCCGGCTCTCACCCTTCCCCGGCTCTCACCCTCCCACACACCGCTCCCACTCCAAATCCCCCCCCCTCCACACCCCACACACAGAGCACGCTCTCAGCGGCTCTCACTTCACAGGCCACTCCCCCAGATCCCCATCCCCGAGAGCGCTCCTCCGGTACTCTCCGCCTCTCCCGTGAAGGGCATGTTCAACGGCGGGGCACAGTACCTCCTCACCGGAGCATCTCAGCCTCGCCAGGGGGTCAAGGACACCGCTGAGGAGCCCGAGGTAGAGGAGGAGGGCGGCCGGTACCCGGAGGAAGAGGAGGATCGTGGCTGGGTGCAAGGTGAGGAAACGCAGGGGAATGGGTTCTTTCACGTGTCCCTGATGACCCCCTTCCTGCCCTTTGCCCCCCTCCCTACCCTTTGACCCCCCCCTCCCTGCCCTTTGCCCCCCCCTCCCTGCCCTTTGCCCCCCACCTCCCTGCCCTTTGCCCCCCTCCTTGCTCCCCCCTTCCTGCCCTTTGACCCTCCTCCCTGACCTTTGCCCCCCCTCCCTGCCCTTTGCCACCCCCTTCCCTGCCATTTGCCACCCACCCCCTCCCTGCCCTTTGCCCCCCCACCCCCCACCCCCTCCCCGCCCTTTGCCCCCCCAACACCCTGCCCTTTGCCCCCCCCACACCCTGCCCTTTGCCCCCCCACCCTTTGCCCCCCTCCCTGCCTTTTGCCCCCTCTCCCTGCCCTTTGCCCCCCACCTCCCTGCCCTTTGCCCCCCACCTCCCTGGCATTTGCCCCCCCTCCTTGCCCCCCCCCCCTTCCTGCCCTTTGCCCCCTCCTCCCTGCCCTTTGCCCCCCCTCCCTGCCCTTTGCCACCCCCCTCCCTGCCATTTGCCACCCCACCCCCTCCCTGCCCTTTGCCCCCCCACCCCCTCCCTGCCCTTTGCCCCCCCCAACACCCTGCCCTTTGCCCCCCCCCCACACCCTGCCTTTTGCCCCCCCCCCACACCCTGCCTTTTGCCACCCCCACACACCCTGCCTTTTGCCCCCCCCCCACACCCTGCCCTTTGCCCCCCACCCTGCCTTTTGCCCCACCACCATGCCCTTTGCCCCCCACACCCTGCCCTTTGCCCCCTGCCCTTTGCCCCCCCCTACCCTGCCCTTTGCATCCCCTCCCTGCCCCCCTGCCCCCCCTCACCCCTGCAATCCCAGGGGGGGGCAAATGGCAGGGAGGGGGGGTCAAAGAGCAGGGAGGGGGGGGGCAAAGGGCAGGGAGGGGGGGACAAAGGGAAGGGAGGGGGGGTGAAAGGGCAGGGAGGGGGGGGCAAAGGGCAGGGAGGGGGGCAAAGGGAAGGGAGGGGGGCAAAGGGCAGGGAGGGGGGGCAAAGGGCAGGCAGGGGGGCAAAGGGCAGGGAGGGAGGGGCAAAGGGCAGGGAGGGGGGGCAAAGGGCAGGGAGGGGGGGCAGGGAGGGGGCAGGGCAAAGGGCAGGGAGGGGGGGCAAGGGGCAGGGAGGGGGTGGGCAAAGAGCAGGGGGGGCATCAGGGACGCATGAAAGAACCCATTCCCCTGCGGTTCCTCACCTTGCACCCGGCCGCGATCCTCCTCTTCCTCCAGATACCAGCCGCCCTCCTCCTCTACCTCAGGCTCCTCAGCGGTGTCCGTGAACCCCTGGTGAGGCTGAGACGCTCTGGTGAGGAGGTGCTGTGCCCCGCTGTTGAACATACCCTTCACAGGAGAGGCGGAGAGAGCCGGAGGAGCGCTCTAGGGTATGGGGGAGCGGCCTGTGAAGTGAGAGCCGCAGAGAGCATGCTCTGTGTGTGGGGGGTGGGGGTGTGTGGGGGGTGGGTGGGGGTATTTGGAGTGGGAGCGGTGTGTGGGAGGGAGAGCGCCGGGGAAGGGTGACAGCCGGGGAAGGGTGAGAGCCGGAGAAGGGTGAAAGCCGGGGAAGGGAGCGGCCTGTGGGAGGTGAGAGATGGAGAAGGGAGCGGCCTGTGGGAGGTGAGAGCCGGGGAAGGGAGCGGCCTGTGCGAGGTGAGAGCCGAGGGGAGGGTGAGAGCCAGGGGAAGGGTGAGAGCCGGGGGGAGGGTGAGAGCCGGGGGGGAGGGTGAGAGCCAGTGGGAGGGTGAGAGCCGGGGGGAAGGCGAGAGCCGGGGGGAGGGTGAGAGCTGGGGAAGGGTGAGAGCCAGGGGGAGGTGAGAAGGGTGATAGCCAGGGGTAGGTGAGAGCCGGGGAAGGGTGAGAGCCAGGGAAGGGAGCAGCCTATGGGAAGGAGAGTGTGCTCTGGGGGGACAATGAGAGCCGCGGGGGTATGTCAGGCAGCTGCAGGGGCGAGCGCGTCGCCGGGGGCTCCTGGCGCCATCAGCAACAGGGCGTCGCCATCTTGGGTGCGTTCACGCATGCGCGGGAGTTCGCGCACGCGCAGTGTAGCCCACGGAGTAGCGGCGGCCATGTTACGGTTGGCATGGGAGTTCGTGCATGCGCAGGGCTATGCGCAGGGGTTGGCAAAGCTAGTGGCGGCCATTACAGATGAGCAGGAGCAGCTAGAGCTAGTGGTGGCCATTACAGGGTTGCGCAGGCGCAGCAGAGCAGGCGCATGCGGCCCTAATGTTAAAGAGCTCTGCAAAGGACTACAACACCCAGCAGACTCTGGGGACGGCCCTATGATCCCCGTCACATGCAGCCAGACAGCCAATAGGGCTTGCAGCTTCTCCTGCTGGAGAAAGATACATTGTTGCACCATGCGAGTCAGTTGGATCCAGGAAGAGATTGGGGAAGGTAGTGTACAAAGAGCAGTGCTCTGCTGTACAAGGCCAGAGAATATCCCAGACAGGCCCCACTCCCCACTAGGTTTAGTGGGTAAGCTCATAGGGACAGGCCCTAGGGTAGGGACTCTGCCCCATTATATGTGTAGTAGTCAGGGACACAATGTCTGCTGCTGTTAAAGAGGGTCTGGTCTGAAGGTCAGATCGCTGTTTGTTGTGTGCTGATTGAGAGACTGGTCTTCACGGTGGGATCGTCAGACGAGACCCTATCCCACGCGGAGCACAGTCATCGTGGCGTCCTTTGAGAATATTGTCATACCCAGGTGCTGGGAGCATCTGGGTAGGTATCTACACCTTCCACACGTGCACCAACCTTGCTGTTCATATGTGACAGGCCTGAACACACACACTTGGGTGGATTGGGACAAATGGGACACAGGGTTGGGGGGTGGAGGAAGGTGTGGGGTTACAGCCCAGTGAGGGGCTAATGTTACAGCTGTTAGTATTGGCAGAGTGTTATGCATATACTGTTGCTGTGTGTTATGTATAGAGCTGTTAGTACTCTGTGATGTATGTTATGATGTTATGTTACTGATCTCTATAGTAAACCCTTTTAGCCATAACCTTTGGTGTGGGCTGGTTACTTTATGGATGTTCCTATGTGAGGGCCATTTTCATTTGCAGAATCCCTCAAAGGTGGAGGCGCTGACCGAAGAGACATTCCAGGAGCACCCCAGGTTCCCATCAGCGGAGGCTCAGGCCTCCTGTGAGCCTGACAGGTATACTGCAATACTGCACCACACCTGATAACATATAGAGAATCCCTCACATGCACCCTATCTGCGATTGGGGGGGGGGGAAACTGTGTTACATTTGGAGGCGCTACTGAGATCAGACCTGGGGTGCCCAATAGTTGTAGAGTACCAAAAGTATACCAGGAAAGATGTTACTAACCACAAGCCACGAGGTCCATATCTGGGCCAGTACGATTCGGGAGCTGCATAGTAAAGTGGAGGCATTGGGGAATGTTCCTGCTCATGTGGAGGGGAGTGCAATTCTGGAGTCCCAAAAGGAACTCCTGGGCCTAGACAGAATGTTGGCAGATCAGGAAATATGCTGGGAAAATGCCCCACCAGAAGAAGGCTACCCCCTTGTATATGCAAAGAGCCATAGTGCAAGTGATAGGACTGTGATCAAAATGGATGCTCCCTCATCCAGTGAGTCCCACCTAAAATGGCGTCCCCGCTAAGTCAGGAAAGCGCACGTGCATATAGAGAATCCCTCACATGCACCCTATCTGCGATTGTGGGGGGGGGGGGGGGAACTGTGTTAATATATATATATATATATATATATATATATATATATATATATATATATATATATACTAGCTGAGAGACCCGGCGTTGCCCGGGATGTAATGTTCCCGCTCCTCTCTCTCTCTTCCCCCCTCTCTCTGTTTGTCCCCCATTCACATCAATCCAGTCTCCCCCCTCCCTCCTTTACAGCTTCATGCAGTGTGTGTGCGTGCGCGCGCGTCAGTGAGTCTGACGCAGAAACACAAACACACACAGACTGAGTGACTGACGCACACACAGTCAGTGTGTGCGTGTGTGTGTGCCTCAGTCAGTGTGTGTGTGTGCGTGCGTCAGTCAGTGTGTGTGTGTGTGTGTGTGTGTGTGTGTGTGTGTGTGTGTGTGTGTGTGTGTGTGTGTGTGTGTGTGTGTGTGTGTGTGTGTGTGTGTGTGTGTGGTGTGTGTCAGTCAGTGTGTGTGTGTGTGTGTGTGTGTGTGTGTGTGTGTGTGTGTGTGTGTGTGTGTGTGTGTGTGTGTGTGTGTGTGTGTGTGTGTGTCAGTCAGTGTGTGTGTGTGTGTGTGTGTGTCAGTCAGTGTGTGTGTGTGTGTGTGTGTGTGTCAGTCAGTGTGTGTGTGTGTGTGTGTGTCAGTGTGTGTGTGTGTGTGTGTGTGTGTCAGTCAGTGTGTGTGTGTGTGTCAGTCAGTGTGTGTGTGTGTGTGTGTCAGTCAGTGTGTGTGTGCGTGTCAGTCAGTGTGTGTGTGCGCGTCAGTCAGTGTGTGTGTGTCAGTCAGTGTGTGTGTGTCAGTGTGTGTGTGTGTGTGTGTCAGTCAGTGTGTGTGTGTGTGTGTGTGTCAGTCAGTGTGTGTGTGTGTGTGTGTGTGTCAGTCAGTGTGTGTGTGTGTGTGTGTGTCAGTCAGTGTGTGTGTGTGTGTCAGTCAGTGTGTGTGTGTGTGTCAGTCAGTGTGTGTGTGTGTGTCAGTCAGTGTGTGTGTGTCAGTCAGTGTGCGTGTGTGTGTGCGTCAGTCAGTGTGCGTGCGTGTGTCAGTAAGTGTGTGTGTCAGTCAGTGTGTGTGCGTGCGTGCGTCAGGGTGTGTGTGCATGTGGCTGTCAGGGGTTGTGTGCGTGTGGCTGCCAGGGGTTGTGTGCGTGCGTCAGTACGTGTGTCAGTCAGTGTGTGTGTGTGTGTGTGTGTGTGTGTATACTCGGCGTTGGCCGGAGGCGGGGCGTGAAAGGCAGGGGGGGTGAGTGCCAGGGAGGGGAGTGTGATGGGGAGGAGGAGAGGTGTGTGTGTGTATACCCGGCGTTGGCCGGAGGCAGGGGGGGGGGCGTCAAAGGCAGGGGGGGGCGTCAAAGGCAGGGGGGGGCGTCAAAGGCAGGGGGGGGCGTCAAAGGCAGGGTCGTCAAAAGCAGGGGGAGGGTCGTCAAAGGCATGGGGGGGGGCGTCAAAGGTGGGGGGGGGCGTCAAAGGCAGGGGGGGGGGCGTCAAAAGCAGGGGGGGGGGCGTCAAAGGCATGGATTCCTCCCCCTGCATTTCCTCACATGGCAGCATGCCGTGCTCCTTGGGCTGCCACTGGTTCTCTCCCCCCTCGTGGCCTCCGCCGACTCCCGGTGGCACAAAGGAGGTATTAACTCCCTGCCGCCCTCCTCCTGCTCCTCGGGGATGTTGAGCCGTAGAGAGTGTGCTCTGGGAGGTGGGGGGGAAAGAAGTGGGGGGGGGAGAAGTGGGGGGGGTGGAAATGGGGGAGCGACACACACGCGGCACCTACCTGTATTTGCGGGCGCCGCCATCATCTGACTCGGCGCCGCGAGGGAGGAAGGGGGTCCTTCCGGGCGCCGCCATCTTAGGCGCCGCGAGGCAGAGTGTCTGTTCCCCCGCCGGGAAGGGAGGTGAGTTGGAGCGCCGGCGGAGAGGGAGAGAGGTGAGTTGGAGCGCCGAGGGGGAGAGGTGAGTTGGAGAGAGACCCGGCGTTGCCCGTGAGTTAAATTTCCCGCTCCCTTCGCTCTCCCTCTTTCTCCGTTCTCCCCAGAGGGGAGGGACGAACAGTGGACAGGAGGGGGGGGGACGAACAGTGGACAGGAGGGGGGGGACGAACAGTGGACAGGAGGGGGGGGACGAACAGTGGACAGGAGGGGGGGGGGCGAACAGTGGACAGGAGGGGGGGGACGAACAGTGGACAGGAGGGGGGGACGAACAGTGGACAGGAGGGGGGGGGACGAACAGTGGACAGGGGGGGGACGGACAGTAGACAGGAGGGGGGGGACGGACAGTAGACAGGAGGGGGGGACGGACAGTAGACAGGAGGGGGGGACAGACAGTAGACAGAGGGGGGGGACAGTAGACAGGAGGGGGGGACGGAAAGTGGACAGGAGGGGGGGGACGGACAGTGGACAGGAGGGGGGGGGACGGACAGTGGACAGGAGGGGGGGCCGGACAGTGGACAGGAGGGGGGGGGGACAGTGGACAGGAGGGGGGACGGACAGTGGACAGGAGGGGGGGTGGGACAGTGGACAGGAGGGGGGGGCAGTGGACAGGAAGGGGGGGCAGTGGACAGGAGGGGGGGGCAGTGGACAGGAGGGGGGGGCAGTGGACAGGAGGGGGGGCAGTGGACAGGAGGGGGGGCAGTGGACAGGAGGGGGGGGCAGTGGACAGGAGGGGGGGGCAGTGGACAGGAGGGGGGGGCAGTGGACAGGAGGGGGGGCCAGTGGACAGGAGGGGGGGCAGTGGACAGGAGGGGGGGCAGTGGACAGGAGAGGGGGGGCAGTGGACAGGAGAGGGGGGGCAGTGGACAGGAGAGGGGGGGCAGTGGACAGGAGTGGGGGGCAGTGGACAGGAGGGAGGGCAGTGGACAGGAGGGGGGGCAGTGGACAGTGGACAGGAGGGGGGACAGTGGACAGGAGGGGGGACAGTGGACAGGAGGGGGGACAGTGGACAGGAGGGGGGACAGTGGACAGGAGGGGGGGCAGTGGACAGGAGGGGGGGCAGTGGACAGGAGAGGGGGGGCAGTGGACAGGAGAGGGGGGGCAGTGGACAGGAGAGGGGGGGCAGTGGACAGGAGAGGGGGGGCAGTGGACAGGAGAGGGGGGGCAGTGGACAGGAGGGGGGGCAGTGTCGCACACACTCCGTCACACTCCGTCACACACACACACACACACACACGTCTCAGTCCCGTGATGCGCCCTTTCTCAGTTCCGTGCGGCGCCGCAGGTGGGGGGGAGGTGGTGGAGCGACACACGCGACACCTACCTGTACTTCCGGCAGCCGCCATCTTCTCAGTCGGCGCCGCGAGGGAGGAAGGGGGTCCGCCATCTTACGCGCCACGTGGCAGCCTGTTCCCCCGCCGGGGAGGGAGTGGAGCGGGAGGGAGGTGAGTGGGGAGGGAGGTGAGTGCGGGAGTGGAGCGGGAGGTGAGTGCGGGAGTGGAGGGGGAGGGAGTGGTGTGTAGCGGGAGGGAGTGGAGCGGGAGGGAGGTGAGTGCGGGAGTGGAGCGGGAGGGAGGTGAGTGCGGGAGTGGAGCGGGAGGGAGGTGAGTGCGGGAGTGGAGTGGGAGGGAGCGGGAGGGAGGTGAGTGCGGGAGTGGAGCGGGAGGGAGCGGCTTCCGAGCGCGTCTTAGGTGGGCGCGTGTCCCCCCGCCGGGGAGGGAGTGGAGCGGGAGGGAGGTGAGCACCGGGGAGGGGGGGAGGTGAGTGTGATGGGGGGGGGAGAGGACAGAGAGGTGTGTGTGTGTGTGTGTGGTTTTTTTTTTTTTTGGACCTTTGGCCCGTCACTCCGCCTCAGGCCAATGAGAGGTGTGGGGGGCGGGCCAAGGGGGTGGTGTGAGTGTGTGAGCCCAATGAGAGGTGTGGGGGGCGGGCCAAGGGGGTGGTGTGAGTGTGTGAGCCCAATGAGAGGTGTGCGGGGGCGGGCGGGCCAAGGGACCAATGAGATTGCCGCTAGGGACGCAGACATACAGTGCTTTCAGAAATATATAGTAGATATATATATATATATATATATATTTGGTTGGTAATACCATTAAGTACATAACGGTTAATTAAGTTGTTTGTGCTGGTTACTTAAATGTTGCTAATTACCAGCTGCCAGGTTAGCCCTGCCCTCATTCCAGAAATAACCCCCTCTGTCATCCAGAGTGGGTGTATACAAAAAGGGTCCTTGCCACCTCCCAAGTTGCCATGGTGATCTCGTAAGTCACCATGGCCTATAAATATTGAAGGCGTGAACTAAGACCTCAGACCCCAGGAGGAGCCCATGACATCAGGGTAGAAGAAGGTGGGGGTCTCACCCTGTCCCATGTTTAATTGTGCAACTTGTCCTATGTGTGTATCTGAAGTCATCCTTTATTATTTTATATGTTAGGGAAAGTGCTCCTATTAAGAATAGGCCCACTAAGAGAAATCTGTAACTACAAGGGAACAGTGTGTGCAAAGCCACATGTGAGTGAGACTATAATGGGCCATCCATATCAAAAGCACTGCAGATTACTTAACAGAGAAGAATCTGATGGGAATTATGCATAGGATGATGGGTAGTGAGAACCCGGAATGAGGTGTACTCTCCTTGTATCTAACATAGTCAAGTGTTCCTCATAAGAAGGTATGCTGTGGATGACATAAAAGCCATGTGGAGCTTCCTGGACCAGATATAAGGGATCCGGGAATGATTGTGCAAGAACTTGTCCTGTTTGATGTCTCAAAACCCTGTTCTGTTATATAAAAGTCTCTGGTGCCCTCTATCTACATTCTTAAACATCTACATCAAACACAGTCCAGCTTACCCTTCTAGCCAGCCGGACACCAGCCCTGAGATCAAGGTATGCTAAAAAGAGTCTAGGGCAGGCCTGCACAACTCCAGTCCTCGAGGATCGCAAACAGGCCAGGTTTTCAGGATATCCCTACTTCAGCACAACTGGCTCAATTAGTGGCTCAAGTAGGGAAATTCTGAAGACCTGGCCTGTTTGCGGCCCTCGTGGACTGGAGTTGTGCAGACCTGGTCTAGGGCTTAACACCTGTATTTCCACCTACATACACCTGTGCAATTCCCTCCTTTTGAGCCAGGTAAAGAGAGGGGTTACATATATATGACCTCATTATCCACAGTTTATGTGGCAATTAAAGCATCTGTCAATTGGTTATTTCACCTTTCCAACAATTGAAAAAAATGTTAGTCCAAGAAACTAAACGATATCAACAAATTCGTGATATATGCACTCCCACGCCGGATCCTTACAATTCATATAAGATATAATTTCCAGAAGTACAGGATAGGACACAGGGGCTAGGGAGATGTGCAATGAAGTAAAGTCCTCAAAAGGGCCAACGATCCCTGAAGGGTAAGGCTGATGGTGAAACCACAGTCAAATCCTCATTGGGATGGTCCCTGGACTCACAGCAGACAATTGTAAGAATTAGAAAGTAGTAGTACTCACAAATGCACCCCGTCCTGTTTGTCCTGGTAAGCGTGCAGCCAAGAAGAGTTGCTTGTACTGGAGAAGAAAGAAAAAACCTGCGCACAGCCAATGGGACCCAATCAGTCTATTCATGAACTCCTTATTAGATGTTCTAGATTTAGGTATTTAAACCAATGTACTTTCCAAAGATGAAGTGGGATTCATTCTCAACCCAACCCCGGTCATTCCCACCTTTCACCATCTCCCAAAGGTCCATAAGACATTGGTCAACCATCCGGGTCGGCCAATAGTCTCTAGCATTGGATCTTTGGGAGATGGACTCTCACACTACGTAGACAAGTATTTGCATTCATTTTTCAGAGCATTGCCCTCCTTCATCCTTGACTCCGGGGGCCTACTGAGATCAAATGAAATCAATCGTACGTCTGGGTTACACTAGATGTAACTTCCCTCTATACGATAATAAGACATGACCTTGGGTTGGCGACTGTCAGACATTTTATAGAAGGCCCAGAAAATTCATTGTTCAACACAACATTTATTATAGAAGCAATCACTTTCTTATTAACACACAATTATTTGTTATTTGAGCACCAATTTTATTTACAATTAAAAGGCGTGGCGATGGGGACGAGTTTCGCCCCCTCTTATGCAAATTTATTATGGGGTATTATATCTTATATGAATTGTAAGGATCCGGCGTGGGAGTGCATATATCACGAATTTGTTGATATCGTTTAGTTTCTTGGACTAACATTTTTTTCAATTGTTGGAAAGGTGAAATAACCAATTGACAGATGCTTTAATTGCCACATAAACTGTGGATAATGAGGTCATATATATGTAACCCCTCTCTTTACCTGGCTCAAAAGGAGGGAATTGCACAGGTGTATGTAGGTGGAAATACAGGTGTTAAGCCCTAGACCAGGTCTGCACAACTCCAGTCCACGAGGGCCGCAAACAGGCCAGGTCTTCAGAATTTCCCTACTTGAGCCACTAATTGAGCCAGTTGTGCTGAAGTAGGGATATCCTGAAAACCTGGCCACAGTTTATTTATAGCAGAAGTAACCCTTTCAGAGATAATATTATTTTTTACAAACGTTTTATTGATGATTTGATTTTGATGTGGAAGGGGGACACGGACACTTTAAACACTTTTTTTTAAAAATATATTAACACTAACACTTATGATTTAAAATTCACTTATGATTTTAACATACAACAAATTAAATTTCTGGACCTTCTATTATATATTGATCTTAATGTACAAATACAAACGGATACCTTCAGGAAAGAAAATTCGAGGAATTCTTTTCTGAGGGCAGACAGTTGCCATCCGCGTCTTTTAATCTCCGGCATTCCACGGGGGCAGTTCCTCAGATTGAGGAGGAATTGCTCGAGATTGGAGGGATTCCTTTCTCAATCTGGTGAGCTGTAAGACAGATTTATAGAGAGGGGTTACAGTATAAACCCGATTTATTACAAACCACATTGGATGACGTTTCATGCATTGATAGGGAAACTTTTGTTGGTCCCAGGGTGTCGGGGAGAGGGAGGAAAAATTTGGGAAGGAAGACAACTGGGGATGGTCCTGACACACCGTTTTTCATTTCTCAATATAATAGCAGAAGCAATCAGGTCAAAGCAATTTTATATAGACACTGGAATTTATTAGAAATGGATCCCTCATTAAAAGACTATTGCAAATCAGGTGTGCGTCTTTGTTTGGGGTACTGTATGTGTATGGTTCATGCATCTGTATATGGGGTCTTTTTATGGTACATGCATCTTTGTATGGTGCGTGCGTCTGTGAATGGTGCGTGCGTCCCTAACTGTGTATAGTACGGGCATCTGTGTATGATATGTGTGTGTGGTTCATGTATCCGGTGTGCGTGTGTCTATGTATTGTGTGTGGGCTGCCTGATTCTTGGGCCGGTTGGTTGGGCTTGCCCCCTGGTTGTCCTTAACTACCAATCCTATAAAGAGGAGGCCTTAAGGCAATTACAAGAGGATAAATGTTATAAAAGACTCACGTACGGCCCCACCTATAAATACCAAGGTGAGGCTGATGCCTTACTTGACACGGTTCTTAAGAATACATCTTGATGTTTGCAATTTCCTAACAGTAACTCATCCGAGAAAACCTGCTTTATATCTACTGCCCAAATTACATACTGTAAGTCATTTGTCAAACCTCCCGGACATCCCATTATCTCTGTAAAATAATCCACCTTGGCAGCCTCTTGCAGCTTACCTTGACTAATTTCTGCAGCGCTTTGTACAAAGTATGACATCATATATTAAAGATACTAATGATTTCCTTGAGAAATGTTATACGGTCACAACTGATGAAGAGGATTTACTGGTATCCCTGGATGTCACATCCTTGTATTTCAGTGTAACAGGGTATGTTATTCTGCCTATCTTTCCCCGCCCTGTTATGTAAATCCTGCTGGCTGCAGGCTGGAAGGGGTTAATCTGTGGGCTTGTTGACCCCCCTCATGCGCCTCTTATGAGTGACAGAAGTAAGGTGGTAACTCATTGCCTGTGTAAGCCTATCTGCTATAGGTATAGACCATGAGCCCGCCCCTTTTTGATCCTCCTAGGAGGGTGTGACCAATTTAGGAGAGTCCTGTTCCTGCTCTGGAAGAGAGAGGAAGCAGAGAGCTGTCAGTCTCTCCTATGGCAGGATAAGCGTGCTTGTCACGGTGGACACAACTTTTCAACACATTTATATTTCTGGGTTCTCGATTGAACACAACAAGGAGCAAAATAAATTGTGATTTATTGCCTGGGTTGACAAACACACGCAATCTGCAGAATACACTTAAAACAACACTTACTGGGATAAGGGAACTAAATAGATTGTCCTTTGCATGCAAGCGCAAGAAATGCAGTCTTGGTTTAAAGGTCCCGTGGCTAGATCGTAACTTGCCGACCTAATAACTCAGCCACCTCAAACAATTTCGTAGAGATTCGTTAGAATTAGTTCGGGAGTCACCAGGGCTAACGAATTCCAAATTTGGGGTAAATCCTTAGTTGCGCTGTTATTAACCCCTTGCCTTCTGGAACGGCTACCGCTGTGCTTGAACAAAGTCTTGCGTAAAGTGTAGTCACATCATGGATCATAGGAATCACCCCGGGGACAGCTCGGTAGGCACAGTTATAGGCAATTCCTGGGTACCTTTAACATGTGCACCCAATCCCCATTGTGAGAACTTTTAACCCACCAATAGCCGCGTTGCCCGCAGTTTGCAAAACCGGGCAAAAAGGCTTTCCGGTTTGCAAAGCTCATGTGTCGGCTTGACACCTCGGCAACTTAGCATATGTGGGATACACCCTCTTTCTGACGCCTCTTAGTCTGAGGTTTGGCTCAAAGGTGTCAATGGTCTTGGATCTGCCACTTCTCAGGAGTCCGGCCATGTATACATTATAATGCGCTGGGGTTTTCATCCCTGACACTTCTATAGACTGAGAGTCGCCGGTTCAGCGGCATTCCCTTGAAGTGCCAGGGAGGGAATACCCTCTGCTTATTCACCCCTAACACATTTACATACCAGAGGATTTTTCCCGGGCTTATAGAAAAACAGTTCCTGTCTGTACATTTTAAAATCACAGTTTATCACATTTTATTCAAACTTCCTGCTCTGTGTGTACCATCACTGTAATTTTTATATGTATCTTTGTGTTTTATTTATTGACACTTGCAAACCAAAAATCAGGGTCCTGGGTGCCTCTGTTCTCTAGTTAGCCCCCTTAATTGAAATGCCGGCTTCGGGAACCAATTTCATCGAATTCTCACGTCAATTGACACAGTTTCCACGTCAATTGGCGTTCCGGCTTTCAAGTTAAGGCACGGATACATTCTATCGGTAAAACCTCTTCAGATTTAACCGCAAGCCACTTATTCAATTGACTTGTGGTTACAGGTCAAACCAATAGTAAATGGATACCCATCCTTTACACAGACTGCTAACCGCAGCCACGCTTCTTCAATCAGTGCTTACTGTGGTGCTCACTACTCCATCTTGTGTCTCCACAGAATATAGCAGGCAATGCATTCATTTTCATTACAGCAGGCCGGGAATAGCCTGCAAATGGGGGTTAAAAAGGCTGGGACAGTGGTGTAGTGCAGAGACTGTTAACCCCTTCATTCCCAACGTGAGTGAGGATTAATCAGCCGGGTATAACCTTTATTTTAGGCCTGATTAACCTCTCCCTCATCACAGTGCTCACCCTCAGTCTTTGGACTGAGGGAATATCAGATTCAGCCAAGATGCCCTGTACTACCAGGGGCAAAGCACCATCCAGAGGTAAGGATCCTCTGAGACCTTGCATCACTGTGAGAAGATCTGCAGTGGATGTTCCCCAATAAAGATCTTGTTCATAATATACCTCAGTCTGAGTATCAGTCCTTGGGCTGAGGGAGAAAGAGTGCAATAGTGGGGGCTGACCTCCGAACATCCTGGAGCCCACTACTGCTGGAGGCGGTAAGCACCATGAGAAGAGCTCAGAGAAGAACCTAAGCCTGTCTTGATCTCCACTACATTGCAGATCAGACTCGGCTCTCCTGACCCTAACAGGTATTCGCACCACACACGGCAGCATAGACAGTACATCTCCCAGAGGGTGGGGGAAACAGTGCTACACCAGTATCCCACACTCTGATGGGATCCAGATAATATGTGACAAATTAGAGGGTTCTCATAGAGCACAACCACCCACTGATTTCTTGATGTTCTTACTCGATTTCATATTACATCAAAATGATTGTAGGTTTGAATACTTTTTTTTACCTGCAGCTACAAGGCACAGCAATGGGGATTAATGTGTCGCCATCATATGCAAATATTTTCATGGAGAATTGTGAAACTAAGTATGTATATACAGTACGTCTAAGTCTACGTTTTTCAGCATGTTTGTGTTTGGTGGCCCTACATTGACAATCTGTTTATGATTTGTAAGGGGGTATTCTGAAATTGAAGGAATTTATTATCTACCTCAACATTACCTTCCCCCCCCCCCCACCCCCTCCTTATATGCTTCACTTCATCCTGGAGCTCCACGAATATCACCTTTCTGTATGTCTCCCTCTGCAAGAAAGATCATGGATGGTTCACAAACATCTATCATAAGCCAACTGATAAGAATACTTTATAACTTGCAACTAGTTCCACCCATCAAACTTACTCATTAGCCTCAATAGCCTCCCTCACAGTTCTAAGGGCAAGGCAAATTGTTAAAGACCCAGTGGATCCTATAAATGCTTTGGATAAGATGAAGTCATGATTCATGGAACAGGGATATATCAAGGAACATCTGGATAGATGTATATCAAGGATTCATGCCTATGAAGGTCAAAATAGGAATGCTGATACCACTGGTTTATCTTCTCCTTTGAGTATAATTATTGTCCAAATTAATTACATAACATACTATCTACAAACACGGGCCAATCTTTCAAAGTGACCCACCTCCCCAGCATGCCCTGTGGCCGTCTAGCTGGTAGTGATGAATTGTATGGGGAGGTCCGCATGCCCCCCCTCCCCCCACTTCTGTACAACCTGTCAGTCACCCTTCCCCGGGCCCCAGTGTGTGTCAGTACCTGGAATTGTTCAGCGGGTTCCTGAGTTTGTTGGGTCACAGCGGTCTCATATTGGGTAACCATCTTTCCAAGATCATTACCTACTGAAGCAACACATTAGTAGGAACATCATAAATTATTCCTATCTCCTGCACACCCTGCCCAGTACCTAAATTCAAGTATACCTTGGTCACTGACAAGATGTGGAGGCCTCCTCCCGCCACCCCCATATGCAGAGTCCTTCCAGGAATGATTTCCTCTGGTCGTACCAATCCTCGGAGCACCAGGGTAGTTGTGGCAGAAAAAATGGCGGATGTGTAACCCTTGGAGAACAAAGCATGTAGTCATAAAAAAGAGCATATATGTCACAAACAAAAAACCCACATGAATATCCATTTGGAGGGTAAATGTAGCACCTAAGTCTCTCAGTCCTTGGGTGACTTTCAACCCACCATGACTGGCTGTAAGTGGGCACCTTTATTTTCCTGCAGCACGGATACAAAACAGGCAGACAGCGCCCTCCTGAGGCAGTTACAGACTTTCCTTTCCTTTCAGTTGGTGCTGATATTACCCAGCTGTTTTCAGGCAAAACACAGATGGGTATCCCTCTGTCCTGGTGTGCCAACCCTAAAAAAGCCTCAGTAGGCGTCACAGGAGGAGGTTGTAGTGGGGGTCTCCGGATTTACCCCCCATTCCATCCCGGGACACACTCTTGTTAACTGCTGAATGCCTAATATATCGAATATCATGGGCGTCCACGGGAATTTCAGTAGGATAGCTTTAAGCCTGTTGTAATATTCATCTATAATGTAATCCAGTGTCAGGTCACCTGCAGTTCGAGTAATGTCATGTTCTGTGGTCAACAGCATGTGTTTTAACACTGGGTTATATTTGAAATGAGGATTACAACACAGGCTATGCAATAATGACAAATCTTAACATTTATTACAAATCCAAAATGTGAGTATCGGTAAGCTTTGTTAAAAACCTTAACGTTATTATTGGGCTGTATCATTATGAACTTTTCTTTGTTAAAACTGCTTCTCATTTAATAAATATGGTCCATAAAAGAAAAGTAACAGCGTTACAAAAGTGACAACGTCACACTCCAAGCATGTAGCAATGAGGCAGGGGATTACTTTCCAAACAACCGGAGTCAGGATATAATGTTGAAAAAGGTCATTTTGTTTCTGTGTAAAGGCTGTAACTAACTGTTTCAAAAGTTAAGTGACTGTATGTTACTAATCATTGAACCTTTAAGCAGTTAAAAGACGTGTTGGGATAGCTGCAAATCTGCAACGTGGTTTAAATCACCAACCATGTGGTGTTTCAGCCATTCATAGTGCTATAATTAGGGCCGCCAACAGGGGGGGCTGCCGGGGTTGGCATCCCGGGCCCTCTAGTCAGGGGGCCCCTCGACAAATCCGTTCGTCCGGTCCCCACGGGGCGACAGGATTTTGCCCGCTGGCGATCCGCCAAGCAGCACATGCTTTTCTCTCTCTCACAAAAAAAAAATCCCCCTACCTGATTGGCTTGACTCATGTTGGCACGCTGCCAGGATTTTTGTTTTTGGCGCGCACCCAAGCTCTATTTGAGCTTGCAAAGTGAAGCCCGCCTTTTCTTTTGGATCCTGCATGGAGCAAGTAAGTTTAATACTGCCCCTTGCCTTCATGGCCCTTAGCTGTGATTGCCGCCTCCTGCTCCGATTTCCCCCCTTGTTCCGATTGCCCCCCCTTGATCCGATTGCCCCACGCCTGCTCCGTTGCCCCCCCTTCCTCCGTTGGACCCCCTGTGTGCCCGTGGGTGTGTGTGTGTGTGTGCCCGTGGGTGTGTGTGTCTGTGTGTGCGTGTGTGTGTGTGTGTGTGTGTGTGTGTGTGTGTGTGTGTGTGTGTGTGTGTGTGTGTGTGTGTGTGTGTGTGTGTGTGTGTGTGTGTGTGTGTGTGTGTGTGTGTGTGTGTCAGTCTCTCACCCAAGTGTCAGTCACCCACCAAGTGTCAGTCACCCACCCAAGTGTCAGTCACCCAAGAGTCAGTCACCCAGTTTGTCACTTTTATTATGTAGTTTAATAAAATGTATTTTATTTTTGTTCCTACCCGGTGAGTTGTGAGTGCTTGGGGCTTGTTCGAGTGTCTAACCAATCCTCTACGGTGTTCTTAACTATGTAACAAGGACTAATTGTAGTTAGGTATAAATGTAATACAATAAATAAACTGTTTTGTAAAAAACTAATCTTGTTATTAGTTCTTACTAGGAATTTATTCAATTTATTTTTTAAAGGGTGGGGCTAGGGGTGGGGCTAGGGGTGGGGCTAGGGGTGGGGTTAGGGGGCGAGTAGATTTTTTGGTTCGGCGAGTAGATTTTTGGTTGGTTTGTCAAGCACTGCTTATTTGTACTGTAATCTTTGTATCTGTATTACCCTGTACTGTTGTGTGTGTACAGTACCCTGTACTGTTATGTCTTGTGTCCCTGTGTGTGTTGTGTCACTGATTGAGTTTCCCCCACCAGCCCTAACTGAGCCTACCGGCGGGACAACCCACGTGCCATACCACGGGCCCCTCCATAACCACCACCTCTCCCCACGGTCCCTAACGGAGCAAGCAACCAAACCACCGCCCCCCCCGTGTCCTACCTTCCCACCATTCTACCCTGTCCACCGCGGGCCGTCTGGAGCAGGTTCCTCCTCTGCTACCGCCCGGTACAGCAGGCTGCAGGCCCCCCACGTGCCTAATGAAGTAGATCATCCAACTCACCCCCCCCCTCTGGGCTACCGGCAAACATGGGTACAGGCTGCGGGGCCCCCACACGTGCAATGCCCCGGCCCTACCTTCCCGGTTCCTCCTCTGCTGCCGCCCGGTACAGCAGGCTGCAGGCCCCCCTTCAAATCCTCCCACCCGGGACCTAACAAAGTTGATTATCCAACTCCCCCCCCACCACCCCCTCCCCCGGCCTGCTACTCCTTCCCCCCTAGGCCCATACTGAATCCCCCCCAGGCCTTTTGTCACATTGGAAGTAGCATTGGGTATCTTTGTCTTTTGTTGAAAATATTAAAATAAACAGATTGCATTGTAATGTTTTTTTCCATATTACAATAACAAGAAAGCAGTTAAGTAAAAGGTGCGCAATACCAATTTCCGTGGTAGGCGCGCTATGGGTTGGGGGGGGCTGCTCCTTTCATTTGTTCTGGGCCCCATGATTTCTGTTGGCGGCCCTGGGTGGATGTACCATGTGTCAGTCAAATTTGACGTCACAGGCCTTATATAAAGTCCATCACGTCTCATTTGACCCCAAGAAGCTGTCGGATCAACATCTCCTGGGCCTGTTGGAGAAGGAAGAAGAAAGAAGAAAAGAAAGAAGAACTACTCACTAGGGCCTCCTCTTCAAGCAACTGAGGATCATGGACTTCTTTGCATCATGCTGCTGAGGATCATTGCATCGTGGGGCAATAATTGGTGCCGCTATTGGATGAGAAGGATGAATCTTCATCCCAGCAAAGGTAAGGAACACATTGATTGTATTATATTTAATTGTGTGGGGGTAGTTTCCCTGGGGAGGGTTGGTAGGCCTCCCAGGTGGGTAGTGGGTGGGGTTAACCCCTCAATTACTATAGCGGTTAATAACCGCTAAGGTAATTAAGGGGTTAGTGGCCAGTAGTTCGTATTTTAATTTTAAAATTGTTGGGGGTAGAGGGGGTGGTTAGTAGGGTGCCCAGTCTTTGCCATTGGGGTTAGCTCTAATTTTTGTTGGATAAACAAAGATTTTTCATAGAAGGTATGACCACAAATGTGATCACACAAATGGAGTGGAGTTAGTCAAAACAACACTAGGGGGAGCTAACACGTTTTATTTGGAGTGAAAGAGAACGCACTGGTTTACAATATGTAATATGTGCTGAAAAGCCGGATAAGGGCTGTTCTATACAGCATGCGGCCGTGCGGCCGCACGTTCCTATGCGAACGCGCTTTCCATGTATATAGAGCCGGGAGCTGCAGGTTAGTGTATATGGGTGTGTATGTGTGTGTATGCGTGTGTATGTGTGTGTATGTGTGTGTATGTGTGAGTATATGTGTGTGCATGGGTTGTGTGAGTGAAAGTAAATCCTAGATAGATTTTTTTAAAGAAAAAAAAAAAAGTTTAATAAATATTTTTTTTGGTTTTACAATCCTTCACACACACACACACACACACACACACACACACACACACACACACACACACACACACACACACACACACACACACACACACACACACACACACACACACACACACACACACACACACACACACACACATCCATACAAACACACATCCACTCATACATTCATGCACACATACGCACACACAGACACACACACATACACACACACACACATCCATACAAACACACATCCATACAACACACATACACACACATACATACATACACACATACGCACATATACATACATTTGAGCGCAGGTAGCGGCGCGAAAAGATGAATTTCTTCATCTTCGCTGCTGTCTGTCGGCTCCCCTCTCCCTGCCGTGCGCATGCGCGGCCCTTCAATAGAAAGGCTGACTGACGTCAGCCAACTGAAATTCCGCGCGCGCGGCATAGCACGCGCCCCGCACTATAGAACGTGCCTAATGCGGCAGGCATAAACTTATACTGTAGGGGCTAATGTTAAAATGGATTTGAAAAAAAGGGTGACACTGTGTACTAATTTGCTTGTAATTTCCCAGAATCCCTAGCTGCAATGGAAGCACTGTATGCTAGAAGACAATGGGGAATAGCAGGGCTGCAGACCTGTCTGAGACATTAATGTGCTCACAAGTGATATTTTTATTTACTGTATGCTATACAGTGGAGTTTTTTTGTCCCTTTTGTTTACCCACCATAGCTCTGTTTGTGTGGTTGAAACCTACCTCAGCTTGATGTTGCAAAGCCAGTATAACTGTTGTCACATTAATGATCATCACACTTATCTAAGATCTGACTCCAAAAGACTGTTCATGGTCCCAAGGCTCAACAAAGTATCCGGCCGCTCCTCCTTCTCTTACCATGCACCACAAAACTGGAACAGTCTACCGGAGACTCTCACAGCCGCCACCAGTCTAAGTTCTTTCAAAACTAAAGCTGTCTCTCATTTTAATCTGGTCTGTAACTGTTACATACGCCTATAATATATATTATCTCTAACTGTGCATGCTATGTCTTGTATATAATGTATAACTATGTTCACTTAATGTAACAATATATTTGTAACCATGTATCTATCATAACTCTGTGCCAAGGACATACTTGAAAACGAGAGTTAACTCTTAATGTATTACTTCCTGGTAAAACATTTAATAAATAAATAAATAAAATGAGACCCAGAGGGTTGAAATAGCTGTCTTTGAGTAGGTTTACTGGCTATGCACTTCTTTAACCCAGGTTGTGACGAAAAGCTGTGTAATATGGCAGGCATAAGCTTAAAGGAGTCCATGTTAAAATGGATTTGAAGCAAAAGGTGACACTGTGCTCATTTGCATGTTATTTCCCAGAATCCCCTGCTGCATTGGAAGCATTGTATACTAGAAGATGATGGGGAAAAACAGGGTTACAGACCTGTCTGAGACATGTGAATGTGCTCACAATATATATTTTTATTTGTAATATGTTATACTATGTATGTAAAATCTTTACAACATTACAGCAGGGGGGGGTAATATAGAACAAACCATGGGAATAAGGGCTGCTGCCCTCAATAGCAGAGATTGTGGGTTCTGGTCCCACTGGGCCTGACTGAGAGTGAGTGTGCTGTGTGATGGGGATACAGGTGCGCCGATGAGTATTCCAACACTTGCTTTGGAAAATCTGGGGCTATAACCAACAAGATCCAGGTACATGCTGCATACATGCTGCAAACATTTCTGTGACATTTCTGCAGAGACTAATGGCCCATCAGATTAACATAGCAGGGGTCCCTGGCAGTCCCATTCAGTTTGAATGTTAATCCAATGGGCCATTAGTCTGTCTGCAGAAATGTTGTAGCATGTTTTCAGCATGTACCCAGCATGTACCTGGGTCTTGTTGGTGACTGCCCCAGATTGGTTTTAGAATACTCGTCGGCACTACAGTAAGTGTGGAGTAAAAGGGTGTTGTGTGTAAGCAAGGAGAGGATGAATTTGGTCTGAAAAGCATTCTCTTGGAGGGGATAAATTTGGTCTGGCCCCAGATTTCAAAAATCCTTCAGGGGCCACACCCTGCTCAAAAAAAGGTTGAGAACCACTGGTCTAGTCTTCCTCATGAGTGGGACCTACTCATGTGCAAAATGTTGAAGGGCCTGCTTCCTTTAAGGGATTGAGTCTGGTGAAATACATATGTTAATATTGGTAAACCAGCATTTATTTGTCCAATTTGATCCTAGATACAGTAAGGATGAATAATTCATTATGAAACATAATTAATAGGCTTGTGTGGTTTGCTTTGTTTTCTAATATGAAATAAAGTGGTAATCGAGAGACCATGTGGCTCAGCTAAAGCACCTGCAAATGCTCTTCGGAAAGTCATAACATATGACTTTCCTAAAGGCTTGTTTTTCTACATATATATATTGTGATAGTAAAAGTTTAGCTGCAAAGAGTTAATATGTTGGACACATTGGAATCTACAAGAATATTAGCGTTTAGTAAGAAAGATGTTGGGACTGCAGAGAGCTCATGGGCTATGTTCAGACAAATGTGTCACTTATGAAGAAAAGGAAAGTCAACTTATGTTATGTTATGTGTTTTTTGTGTTGTCTTGTTTCTTTATTCATTTTACAATTATTTACGTATGCCTTCTATGAACCGTATAGAAGGCTATAACAGAAGTGGTATAGGCCAAGTTACATGTAGCCTTAATGCTAGAAGAGGCTTTAAGAAGCTACGTCAAAGAGTAAGCACTCCCCTAAGATTATTCATTAAAAGCGTATACCCGTATGAGAGTAATATCATGGAACGTTAAGAGAATCGACTCCCCTATAAAGTGAAATAAAAGTCTGAAGCTCCTTAAAGCAGCAGAACAGATTGCATTGTGTTTTCATTTATTTTTTATTGCAGGATTGAATCAGGGTGTCTCAGGAGCTGATCTGTGTCAATTTCAGCTCAGGTGACCTCCTGCTTCCAGAGATACTTACCTTTGTAGCGCTGCCGGTATCCCTGCAGCCAGGGACCCGTGTGCCTAAGATAATGGCAGGTTTAAATGTCCCGTGTCACGCGGGCCAATAGGAAGCCGTGATGTCATCCGTTGCGGCTTCCCATTTGCCAGCGTGACAGAACCGCAGTAAGTATCTCTGGAAGCAGAGGGTCCCCCGAGCTGAAATTAACATTTAAAAAAATCGCACTAATTCAGGAAACCCACCTAAATATAGAAGAAAGTAAAACATTTCAGAGGGATTGGATGGCATGTGTATTTTCTCCCCAGCAAAGGGAAAAAAGGGCAGCAGAGTAGTTATCTTAATGAATACATTCTTGCCACACAAAGTAATCTCTACAGGGTCTCATTAAGGTACATTATTAGGAATTGTCTGTAAATATAATGTATAACCTCTGTTCATTTAAAGCTGCAGTTCAGTCTTTTTTATTTATTTTTTTATTTATTTTTTTATTTCAATAGTTTCATGTGGGCAATCTCTAATTACCTAAAAAACTGCATAGCTGCCGGTCAATTCGTTCTCTATTGATCGGCAAAGTTTGGCGACATCTTTAAATATGGGGAATGTAAATCATTGCTATAGGAACAAGCATGCTTGTTAACATAGAATACAAGAAAATTGGTCTTTCAAAGTTGTTTTTTTTAAAACAGAAAATGCTAAAAGTATTTTTTCTTACTACAGAACTGATTTATTAAAAAAAAGACACACATGCAGGATATTGCCTGAACTGCAGCTTTAATGTAACCATGTATCTGTCATCATAACTCTGTGCCCAGGACATAATTTAAAACGAGAGGTAACTCCCAATGTATTACTTAAGTAATAATCCCTGAAGAACAGGGCATTACTGGCCAATAATGACCTGGCTGGAAGAGTTGAAGGCCCGAGGCCAAGCCGAGGGACTTTAACCCAGCCAGGGCATTACTGGACAATAATGCCCTGGTTTGAGGGGACTTGTATCTGGTATTTCATTGTGTTTATTTGTACATAATGTAATGAATATTAGAATCAATATATACAGACAGATATGGAACATTGTTTAAAGTGAACTGTGTTGCTATTTGGCTACTCAGGATTTAGGAGAAGTCTATGAGAAGTATCTTTTCCTTATCACTCTATTATTACGTATTTTCCTGATGCAACTAGGTTGCAGATTTTATGCAGGACTCAGGGTAGAGCCTAGCTTCTGTTTGGCAACATTTTAGATCAATTTGAGTCCATATTACGAAACATATTTATTTAGTGTATTTGCCGTCTTTCTTTTTTCTTTCAGGTCACTTTGACAAATGCAAAATTGAACCAATTGGTCCCCAAGGGGATCCACAGAAAAGACCCTCTAATAGCATGCACTCTATGATAGTGCAAAGATTTGGTCTACACTGGCGACACACTTTATTCGAGCTCGGCTAGTCCCACGAATTCGGGTATACCCGGGTGTATTGAGGATTGTGACTGTTTTCTGCCCGAGTGCATTGCGTTATTTTCCAGGCAGGGATTGAAGCATTTTATTCCCGCTGGCTGCAATACTGCACAGTATATATATATATATACTGCATTACAATTCATGAATTTATGCCATCTGGTAGACACGCGAAGTATTGCAGCCTATTAAATCCTAATCATTATCATTTAACAGATCAGCCGCCCGTCAGCCAGGCATGAACCCAGGCTGGGAAGGCAAACGCAACGGGGCTTGTCAGAGGTGAGGAGCGGCGCATTCCAGGTATCTGCCAGGTACATACTGGGTATTTGCTCGAATAAAGTGTGTCGGTGCAGTACCTTGGCGTTTGGTGTGCAGGCTTAAGATACTTTGGCCAAAGAATCAAACTAAATGACCATATGTTTTTAGTTTTTATATATATATATATTCGACGAGGGGTCTGCCCATTTCTTAGTAAGGGCAGTGATAGGGGCCACAGTGGCAGAGAAGTCTTGTCTGTGTGCATAATGTATTGATGTTTAAAATCAAGGACAGGACATAGAACACAGACAGAGCCCAATGCTACTTCCAATGACACAGATACACAGTAAAGTACATACTCTGCCACTGTGGCCCCTATCACTGCCCTTACCAAGAAATGGGCAGACCCCTCGTCTTGGCCCTCCGAACGAACGGCCAGACTGAGAGAACGAATAAATCTTTCGAACAATACTTAAGATGTTTCATCTCTGATTCTCAAGATAATTGGGCAGACCTACTACCATGGGCAGAGTTCGCTCACATTTCTCTGAGGAACGAGTCCACGCAAGAGACGCCCTTCTTTATAAACTACGGTTTTCATCCAGCTCGTCTTCCTATGTCTACTTCCTCTTCCAGAGTTCCGGCAGCAGATTCTAGAATACATTTTCTTCAAAATTCTTGGAAAAAAATTCAGAAGACTCTACAAGAATCTGTCTTTAGACAGAAAAAACAGGCGGATCGATATCGTCAAAAGGCACCCAGATATAGGTCAGGAGACAGGGTTTGGTTATCTTCAAGGAACATATGGTTGAAGACTCCCTCTCTGAAGTTGGCCCCAAGGTTTCTAGGACCTTTCACGATTATCGAACAGGTAAACCCTGTGGCTTACCGCCTCCAATTACCTCTTTCCCGGCGGTCTTTCATGTATCACTATTGAAGCCATTCTTCCGGAGTTCTCAATTCCCTGACCATTCTCACAGGCCACCTCCGGTCACGGTTCAGGGTCAACAAGAATTTGAGACAGTCTATCATCGACTCCAGATTCTCCAGAGGTAAGGTTCACTTCTTATTCCACTGGAGAGGTTACGGACCAGAGGAGCGTTCTTGGGTTCCATGGCAACAGATCCACGCTCCAACCCTACTCAGACGTTTCCACCAGACATTTCCACTCAAGCCTTGGAAAGATCGCCCAGAGTTCGATCCTCAAGGGGGGTACTGTAAGGAATTGGGGAGCACATCCCTTGGGGCGTGCTCCCTCCTTACCCGCTCATGGTACCGCAGCAGCTGCTGCCCCCGCTATCCATACACGCAACCCCACTCTCCTTACAGAGTGCGCGTGTACCAGTTCCTCTTGTGCACGCTCCACAGAGCTCAACTCCGCCCCCTCCGGTGCGTCACGAATTCTGTGAACGCGGCCCGCAAGCGTGATGTCACGCCATGATCACGAGCCGTGCGGCAAGTACTAATGACCTCCTTGTCTCCTGTGCCCTCTCCCAGTCCTCGCTAGGACCGCGCCTCCGTTCCGCCCCTTCTCTCATTGGTTCCTGGTCCCTTAAATATCCAGTTCCAATGCACAGTCACTGCTCAGCATAATTCCTCGTAGCCTAGTCCTGTCCAGTGTCTTGTGCCTTGCTCTTGTCTTATCTTTCAGTTGCTACCTTGTTATTGACCCAGCCTGCCTGCGAACCCTCTCTGGAATTGGACTTCGGCATTCCCTCGACCTCGTGTACCTCTCTACCCTGAACTCGGCTCCACGCTGCTCTCTCTAACCCTGAACTCGGCTCCACAGATACTGACTACGCTGCTCTCTCTACCCCAGACTTTGGCTTACAGACTTCAACAATTCTGCTATCTCCTGCCCAGGACCCGGCGAGTATACAAACTAACCCTCTATCTACAGCCCAGACCCGGCAACGCTAACTACCACCCTCTGGGCACGCCTCCGCTGCTGTGGGTCTGTGATATTCTTCCTTCACACCTCAGTATCGGGGTCTTGTCTGGTGTGTGGGCAGCACGAGCGTTACACATACATACAGTAATAAATACATGCTAATGTCTCCTAACCCCTTAATCACCTTAGCGGTTAATAACTGCTATAGTAATTAAGGGGTTAATCCACCCTGCCCCGCTACCCACCCGGGAGGCCTAACCACCCACCCTGGACCCACTATACCCACCCTGTACCCATTGAGTTGCATAGTGGTACATCATACCCATATAATATGGGCATGATAAGCCACTATAGCAGTTAATGGGCACCTTAATCAAAATACATTAATGCACAAAACACACAATAATAAAACATTCCAAAACACTGAAATTAGCTAGATCTGGCAGGAGCTGGAAAGATCTACATCTAGAAGTCAGAAGCAAGTAAAAATAAAGACATCATGCAGGAGATATGTATAATAAATGTTTCCAAGTGTTCCCAGGCCTGGTGTGTAAAACAAGTGCACAATTTTTCTAATGAGTGTCTCTAGGTGTAATGTACATCAAAAAAAGAGTTTTGCACCATTTCTGTCATCTTGCATTTGCAGACTGTCAATAGGAAGAGTTATGCGTTAAATGACACAGAAATTATTATATGGCAAGGATCAAATTCTATTACACCATGCATCGTTTTTTTCCCCCACCTTCTACTGTTTATAGCATTTTGCAGACGCAATAAATCAATGTCTAAACAAAGCTTGCAACCTGATTTCCGGGTCTGAGGCACAGAGTTGAAAATATTTAAACCAGATTCTCCAACACAAAAGTTAGTGTTGTGGTGACTACTGTAGGCCACTCCTTCCTCTATCGCACATTAAATAGAAAACACTATTCTAGTGTCATGAACGGCACACCGGTGAGCATGTGGCTTGTATATGTGACAAGGGTTAAAACACACAGCTACCTAGCTGACCCACTTTTCACCCTCACAGGGTGCCTCAAATGAGTAATATCTCCCTTCAATCCGTGGATGTCGTACTTAGGCTGCGTCTATACTAACTAAGACGGAGCGGAACGGAGGGGAGGCGAACCCACGCTGCGCGATCACATGTATTGTCCTCTTTTAGGATGCCTATAGATGGCGCCAGCGCGCACATCAGACAGAGCTCAAAACGGCGCGAAATTGAATAAGACAGAGGCAAGTGATTTACTGCGCGATGCCATAAATCACATGACCTGTCTTCTCCAATCAAAGTAAAGTCATTTTTCCTCATAAAGTACTGTACATACAGTTTCTCAATCACTTGTCCCTTGCTGAACCTGATATCACTTGTCCCTTGCTGAACCTGTTATCACTTGTCCCTTGCTGATCCTGTTATCACTTGTCCCTTGCTGATCCTGTTATCACTTGTCCCTTGCTGAACCTGATATCACTTGTCCCTTGCTGAACCTGATATCACTTGTCCCTTGCTGATCCTGTTATCACTTGTCCCTTGCTGATCCTGTTATCACTTGTCCCTTGCTGATCCTGTTATCACTTGTCCCTTGCTGATCCTGTTATCACTTGTCGCTTGCTGATCCTGTTATCACTTGTCGCTTGCTGATCCTGTTATCACTTGTCCCTTGCTGATCCTGTTATCACTTGTCCCTTGCTGAACCTGTTATCACTTGTCCCTTGCTGATCCTGTTATCACTTGTCCCTTGCTGATCCTGTTCTCACTTGTCCCTTGCTGATCCTGTTATCACTTGTCCCTTGCTGAACCTGTTATCACTTGTCCCTTGCTGATCCTGTTCTCACTTGTTCCTTGCTGATCCTGTTCTCACTTGTCCCTTGCTGATCCTGATATCACTTGTCCCTTGCTGATCCTGTTATCACTTGTCCCTTGCTGATCCTGTTATCACTTGTCCCTTGCTGATCCTGTTATCACTTGTCCCTTGCTGAACCTGTTATCACTTGTCCCTTGCTGATCCTGTTATCACTTGTCCCTTGCTTAACCTGTTATCACTTGTCCCTTGCTGAACCTGTTATCACTTGTCCCTTGCTGAACCTGTTATCACTTGTCCCTTGCTGATCCTGTTATCACTTGTCCCTTGCTGAACCTGTTATCACTTGTCCCTTGCTGAACCTGTTATCACTTGTCCCTTGCTGAACCTGTTATCACTTGTCCCTTGCTGAACCTGTTATCACTTGTCCCTTGCTGATCCTGTTATCACTTGTCCCTTGCTGATCCTGTTCTCACTTGTCCCTTGCTGATCCTGTTATCACTTGTCCCTGTAAAAAGTTTCTCAGCCATGGATCCTGTCAAAATTGAAAAATTGATCTCAGAGGTGTTCCTGAGGGATGCCTTGTGGAATCACCGCTCCAGAGCGTATCACGACAGAAATGTCCATAAGCTCTGGAACGAGATACAGAGGCGACCGCCTTTAGTCTACAGCGGCCGCCTCCGCGGTTATTTTTAAATGCGTTCAGACGCGGGCTTTTTTTTTTTCTTTCCAGCGCCACAGGCGCTTCCTTTGTTCAGCGCCATTAGGCGCTGATTGGAGAACCGGCCGCGCGCGGCCGTGTGATGCGGCTGGCGCGCGGCTAATTTCGGAGGGGGAAAACAAAAAGCCGGAAAAAATGCGGTTAAGCTTTAGAATAAGCTTGGCCGCAGCAGTAGCACAAATATTGGGCATTACAAGTACGTATATTAATTTCATATGAATGTAACTTTTGTTCATATCAAAAAAAATATTGACGAATGCGCGATATAATTATTTATTTGTATACCTCATAGCGTACGTCATATCTTCCCCTAATGTATTCTTAATTTACCTCATAGCGTACGTCATATCTTCCCCTAATGTATTCTTAATTTACCTCATAGCGTACGTCATATCTTCCCCTAATGTATTCTTAATTTACCTCATAGCGTACGTCATATCTTCCCCTAATGTATTCTTAATTTACCTCATAGCGTACGTCATATCTTCTCCTAATGTATTCTTCATTTACCTCATAGCGTACGTCATATCTTCCCCATATGTATTCTTAATTTACCTCATAGCGTACGCCATATCTTCCCCTAATGTATTCTTAATTTACCTCATAGCGTATGCCATATCTTCCCCTAATGTATTCTTAATTTACCTCATAGCGTACGTCATATCTTCCCCTAATGTATTCTTAATTTACCTCATAGCGTACGTCATATCTTTCCCTAATGTATTGTTAATTTACCTCATAGCGTACGTCATATCTTCCCCTAATGTATTCTTCGTTTACCTCATAGCGTACGTCATATCTTCCCCTAATGTATTCTTAATTTACCTCATAGCGTACGTCATATCTTCCCCTAATGTATTCTTAATTTACCTCATAGCGTACGTCATATCTTCCCCTAATGTATTCTTCATTTACCTCATAGCGTACGTCATATCTTCCCCTAATGTATTCTTAATTTACCTCATAGCGTACGTCATATCTTCCCCTAATGTATTCTTCATTTACCTCATAGCGTACGTCATATCTTCCCCTAATGTATTCTTAATTTACCTCATAGCGTACGCCATATCTTCCCCTAATGTATTCTTAATTTACCTCATAGCGTACGTCATATCTTCCCCTAATGTATTCTTAATTTACCTTATAGCGTACGTCATATCTTCCCCTAATGTATTCTTAATTTACCTCATAGCGTACGTCATATCTTCCCCTAATGTATTCTTAATTTACCTCATAGCGTACGTCATATCTTCCCCTAATGTATTCTTAATTTACCTCATAGCGTACGTCATATCTTCCCCTAATGTATTCTTAATTTACCTCATAGCGTACGTCATATCGTCCCCTAATGTATTGTTAATTTACCTCATAGCGTACGTCATATCGTCCCCTAATGTATTCTTAATTTACCTCATTGCGTACGTCATATCTTCCCGTAATGTATTCTTCATTTACCTCATAGCGTACGTCATATCGTCCCCTAATGTATTGTTAATTTACCTCATAGCATACGTCATATCTTCCCCTAATGTATTCTTCATTTACCTCATAGCGTACGTCATATCTTCCCCTAATGTATTCTTCATTTACCTCATAGCGTACGTCATATCTTCCCCTAATGTATTCTTCATTTACCTCATAGCGTACGTCATATCTTCCCCATATGTATTCTTAATTTACCTCATAGCGTACGTCATATCTTCCCTTAATGTATTCTTAATTTACCTCATAGCGTACATCATATCTTCCCCTAATGTATTCTTAATTTACCTCATAGCGTACGTCATATCTTCCCCTAATGTATTCTTAATTTACCTCATAGCGTACGTCATATCCTCCCCATATGTATTCTTAATTTACCTCCTAGCGTACGTCATATCTTCCCCTAATGTATTCTTCATTTACCTCATAGCGAACGTCATATCTTCCCCTAATGTATTCTTAATTTACCTCATAGCGTACGTCATATCGTCCCCTAATGTATTCTTCATTTACCTCATAGCGTACGTCATATCTTCCCCATATGTATTCTTTTTGAAGTACATAATGTTTTAATGTTTTTTATTAGATAAAGAGGCACGTGGTAAGTGGAAGAATCTTCGTGATACATTTAGGAGGGAGTTTAAAAAGTTAAGCAGCCACGCTCTGGTGACCCAGGCCAAGCAGTGAAGATTACACCTCAACGTGGCCATATTTTAAAATATGGCGTTTATTATAGACCAAATACTGCCAGCAAAATCTGTTTCAAATCTGGAAGAGGCCGGACCTCCAGATCAACCAATTACAGAATTAACGTTCGTGATTGTGGAAGAGAATTCCATGTCAGACACAGTTCCATCAACTGAACCCGTGTCAAAAAAGCCACGTCCGTGAGTGACTGACTGACTGTGTGAGTGACAGACTGACTGGGTGACTGACTGACTGACTGGGTGACTGACTGACTGACTGGGTGAGTGACTGACTGGGTGAGTGACTGACTGACTGGGTGAGTGACTGACTGACTGGGTGAGTGACTGACTGACTGGGTGAGTGACTGACTGACTGGGTGAGTGACTGACTGAGTGCCAGTGTGAGTGTCTGACTGGTGAGTGACTGACTGGGTTACTGACTGCTGACTGGGTGAGTGTAGAATGGGACAAATACATTAGGAATAACTGTAGACAGCATAAGAAATTGTTACAATCAACCAATGTTTTATTTAACAGTGTATGCGGCCGGGAGCACCACCCCTTTGGCACCTCCCGTCCAGCGGGTCCCCTTTCCTCGCGCCCCCCCCCCCCCCAAAAGACCCTCTTTATATTTTTAATTATAACCTGACTTTTCATTTTTTTATTCCTTGGGATTAAAAAAAAAAAAAAAAGGGGGGGGGGGGGGAAGAATTCAAGACAAAGCAATGAGGTTCTCTTAAAGTCACCCCCCGCCCTCATCCTAATAAATTATTTGGAATGGATGGGCTAAAATCCCAACTGAGAAAGGCTGGGCAGGCGGCATTCCCTCCCCCATCCCCCACCATACCACACTCGGGCGCAGTGGAAGCTTTGGGAGGTGGCAGGGTGGATGGGAGGCACGTGGCGAGGTGTCCCCCAGCAGGCGCCCCAGGGACAGTCAGAACCGCCGTGGCCGCCATTGCCCTGCTCCCTCGCCGCATGTCCCGCACAGCATAAAGCTAGTGGTCGGGCGGGCGGGCAGACCAGCACACCTCATGCGGCGGGCATGGGTGACTGGCTGGCTGGGTGACTGACTGGCTGACTGGCTGGCTGATGGGGGGGTGACTGACTGACTGGCTGGGGGGGGGTGACTGGCTGGCTGGGGGGATGACTGACTGACTGGCTGGGGGGTGACTGACTGACTGACTGGCTGGGGGTGACTGACTGACTGACTGGCTGGGGGTGACTGACTGGGGGGGGTGAGTGACTGACTGACTGGGTGAGTGACAGAGTGTGGGGGGGAGAGACAGAGTGTGGGGGGGGGTTGAGACAGAGTGTGGGGGGGAGACAGAGTGTGGGGGGAGAGACAGAGTGTGGGGGGAGAGAGACAGAGTGTGGGGGGGGGAGAGAGAGTGTGGGGGGGAGAGAGAGAGAGTGTGTGGGGGGGGGAGAGAGAGAGTGTGGGGGGGAGGAGAGAGAGTGGGGGAGAGAGAGTGTGGGGGAGAGAGAGAGTGTGGGGAGAGAGAGAGTGAGTGTGGGGGAGAGAGAGAGTGTGTGGGAGAGAGAGTGTGTGGGAGAGAGAGAGTGTGGGAGAGAGAGCGAGAGTGTGGGGGAAGAGAGAGAGAGTGTGGGGGGGAGAGAGAGAGAGAGTGTGCGGGAGAGTGTGGGGGAGAGAGAGAGTGTGGGGAGAGAGTGTGGGGAGAGAGAGGGAGAGTGTGGGGGGAGAGGAATGAGAGTGAGTGGGGGAAGAGAGAGAGTGAGTGGGGGGAGAGAGAGAGTGTGGGGGGGGAGAGAGAGAGTGTGGGGGAAGAGAGAGAGTGTGGGGGAGAGAGAGGGAGAGTGTGGGGGGAGAGAATGAGAGAGTGAGTGGGGGGAAGAGAGAGTGAGTGGGGGGAAGAGAGACAGTGAGTGGGGGAAGAGAGACAGTGAGTGAGGGGAAGAGAGAGAGTGAGTGGGGAGAGAGAGAGTGTGGGGGAGAGAGAGAGCGTGAGTGGGGGGAGAGAGATAGTGGGGGGGAGAGAGAGTGTGGGGAGAGAGAGTGTGGGGTGAGAGAGAGAGTGTGGGGGTGAGAGGAGTGTGGGGGGAAGAGAGAGAGTGTGGGGGGGAAAGAATGAGAGAGAGTGAGTGGGGGAAGAGAGAGAGTGAGTGGGGGGAAGAGAGAGAGTGAGTGGGGGGAGTGTGAGTGGGGGGAGAGAGAGTGTGGGGGAGAGAGAGAGAGTGTGGGGGGGGGAGAGTGAGTGGGGGAGAGAGAGAGTGAGTGGGGGAAGAGAGAGAGTGAGTGGGGGGAAGAGAGAGTAGGGGGAAGAGAGAGAGAGTGTGGGGGGAAGAGAGAGAGTGTGGGGGAGAGGGAGAGTGTGGGGGAGAGAGAGTGTGGGGGAGAGAGAGAGTGTGGGGGGAGAGAGAGAGTGTGGGGGAGAGAGGAGGGAGAGTGTGGGGGGGAGAGAATGAGAGTGAGTGGAGGGAAGAGAGTGAGTGGGGGGAAGATAGAGAGTGAGTGGGGGGGAAGAGAGAGAGTGAGTGGGGGGAGAGAGAGAGAGAGTGTGGGGGGGGAGAGAGAGTGAGTGGGGGGGAGAGAGAGGCATTTGGCCTCTTTTCCAGGTGCATTATTTCCCCTACTTCTATGAATTGAAGTTGGAAGTTGAGTTACACGATCCAACTTTGAAACTCAGCTTGTGCCTTCCAAATCTATAACCACATTATGTAGTATAGCCACACAATTACAATACGTGTTGCATTCGGTACAGACGTTTCAATAACTTTTAATAACAGTCTCCATTTAGCGTCATAATACCAAAAGCACATTCGACACAATGTCTTGCCTGGACAGCTGTAATTAAATATTTCAGCCTCTCTAGTTATTCCTTGTCTACAGTATGGTTTCAAGAGGTATTTAAGTAATGGATAAGCTTCATCCGCTAGCAGTACATGAGGTACATTTTCTCTGGTACTTAATGGCAATCTTTAATCAGCAGGAAACTTTAATTTATCTTGTTCAATAAGGTCAAAAAGTGATGAGGCTCTAACACCCCACCGTTGCTTTGCTTCCCGTATGCTCCTACATCAATAGTGATAAATCTACATTTTGCATCTGCGACAGATTGCAGAACAATCGAATGAAAATGTTTGTAATTAAAATACATTGTGCCAGAATTTTTGGGGTGCTTTATTCTAATATGTTTGCCACCTATACAGCCAACGCAATTTGGAAAATTCCATTTGCTCTCAAATTCCATAGGCACATTTTGCAATTTTTCTATACTAGGAAATGGCATGTGTTCCGCTTGTAATGCATTGTATATACAGTAGCATCACATGTTTCATTAATAATTTTTGCCACTGTGCTTCTCCCCATCTTGAATGAAAATGACAATTCACGAAATGGTGTTCCAGTCGATAGAAATCTGTATAATAAAATAAAAAATGTTGTATTTATTAAATAGATCAATACAGCTCTCAAAAATATATTTACATTGTTAAAAAAAATTCCTGTACAAAATTAGTAGAGAATGAAATATGATTTTAGGTAAACATGGTTTTACTTTATATAGAAGGCATTGCATGCATGTAGGGTAATACACAAACACACACGTGTGTGTGTGTGTGTGTGTACACACACACACGTATATATAAATATATATGCACACACACGCGTGTGTGTGTGTGTGTGTGTGTGTGTGTGTGTGTGTGTGTGTGTGTGTGTGTGTGTGTGTGTGTGTGTGTGTGTGTGTGTGTGTGTGTGTGTGTGTGTATATATATATATTTATATATATATATATATATATATATATATAGACAGTGTTTGACAAATCACCCAAAAATCTACTCGCCCAACCCAAAAATCTACTCGCCCAACCAAAAAATCTACTCGCCACCTAGCACCGCCCCCAACCCCACCCCTAGTCCCGCCCCCAGCCTCGCTTTAAAATAAAATATATAAATAAAATACATTTAATAAATTCCTAGGCAGAACAACATTCGTTTTTGACATAAATGTATTTATTGTATTATATTATACTACAATTCATTCTGGTTACATGTGTGTGTAAATGTCGGATCTAGAAATAAAAGCCAGGTGTGAATGACTAGTTTCCTGAACCCCTTAACCAGTGTCTGGACATCCCTGCTTCACAATATCTAAAGCAGCAATCCCGCCTGGGATCTTACCTGATCCGCAGACCCTCAATGTCCAGGTACCCTCATTCACCCCATGTTATACATTGGAGGGGAGGTGTTCCTTACCTGTCTTCTGTGTTAGGGGGGGTTCCGATGTCTTCCGTGTGAAGCTTGAGTCAGATCTGGAAGAAAGCAGTATAGGTTATTTCGGTGTAGTATAGGGCAGTTAAGATATATAGGGTAAATAAGAGATCCAGAGTGTGAGGGAGAGAGAGAGTGTGGGGGAGAGGGAGAGAGAGTGTGGGGGAGAGGGAGAGAGTGTGGAGGAGAGGGAGAGAGTGTGGGGGAGAGGGAGAGAGTGTGGGGGGGAGGGAGAGAGAGGAAGTGTGGGGGGGAGAGAGTGGGGGGGAGAGTGTGGGGGGAGAGAGAGAGAGTGTGCGTGAGAGAGATGTGGGTGAGAGTGTGGGTCAGAGAGAGTGTGGGTGAGAGAGAGTGTGGGTGAGAGAGAGTGTGGAAGAGAGAGAGAGTGGGGAAGAGAGAGAGAGAGTGTGTGGAAGAGAGAGAGAGAGTGGGGAAGAGAGAGAGAGTGTGGGGGGGAGAGAGTGTGGGGGGGAGAGAGAGAGTGTGGGGGGGAGAGAGAGAGTGTGGGGGGAGAGAGAGAGTGTGGGGGGGAGAGAGAGAGTGTGGGGGGAGAGAGAGTGTGGGGGAAGAGTGTGGGGGGGAAAGAGAGTGTGGGGGGGAGAGACACAGAGGGGTGACACACAGAGGGTGGGGGAGACACAGAGAGAGAGAGGGTGGGTGACTGGCTGGCTGACTGGCCGGCTGGGTGAGTGACTGGCTGGTTGGGTGATTGGCTGGCTGGGTGACTGACTGGCTGGCTGGCTGGGTGGCTGATGGGGGGGGGTGACTGACTGACTGACTGGCTGGGGTGACTGACTGACTGGCTGGGGGGGTGACTGACTGGCTGGGGGGGTGACTGACTGACTGGCTGGGGGTGACTGACTGACTGGCTGGGGGTGACTGACTGACTGGCTAGGGGTGACTGACTGGGGGGGGGTGAGTGACTGACTGACTGGGTGAGTGACTGACTGACTGGGTGAGTGACTGACTGACTGACTGAGTGACTGACTGACTGGGTGAGTGACTGACTGACTGAGTGACTGGGTGAGTGACTGACTGACTGACTGGGTGAGTGACTGACTGACTGGGTGAGTGACAGACTGACTGGGTGAGTGACAGACTGACTGGGTGAGTGACAGAATGACTGGGTGAGTGACAGACTGACTGGGTGAGTGACAGACTGACTGGGTGAGTGACAGACTGACTGGTTGAGTGACAGACTGACTGGGTGAGTGACAGACTGGGTGAGTGACTGACTGACTGACTGGGTGAGTGACTGACTGACTGGGTGAGTGACTGACTGACTGGGTGAGTGACTGACTGACTGAGTGGGTGACTGACTGGGTGAGTGGGTGACTGACTGAATGGGTGAGTGACTGACTGACTGGGTGAGTGACTGACTGACTGTGTGAGTGACTGACTGTGTGAGTGACTGACTGACTGGGTGAGTGACTGACTGACTGGGTGAGTGACAGACTGACTGGGTGAGTGACAGACTGACTGGGTGAGTGACTGACTGGGTGAGTGACTGACTGGGTGAGTGACTGACTGAGTGGGTGAGTGACAGACTAACTGGGTGAGTGACAGACTGACTGGGTGAGTGACAGACTGACTGGGTGAGTGACAGACTGGGTGAGTGACTGACGGACTGACTGACTGGGTGAGTGACTGACTGGGTGACTGACTGACTGGGTGAGTGACTGACTGACTGGGTGAGTGACTGACTGACTGAGTGGGTGACTGACTGGGTGAGTGGGTGACTGACTGACTGGGTGACTGACTGACTGGGTGAGTGAGTGACTGACTGGGTGAGTGACTGACTGTGTGAGTGACTGACTGACTGGGTGAGTGACTGACTGACTGACTGGGTGAGTGACTGACTGACTGGGTGAGTGACAGACTGACTGGGTGAGTGACAGACTGACTGGGTGAGTGACAGACTGACTGGGTGAGTGACAGACTGACTGGGTGAGTGAGTGACTGACTGGGTGAGTGACTGACTGGGTGAGTGACTGACTGACTGGGTGAGTGACTGACTGACTGTCGCCATTTTTAACTCCTTCTTGCTCCGCAGAGCACATGTAGTGACGGCCGCCATCTTCAGTGAGCCTTCCACATGTATGGCTCCACTATTCTCAGTGTCTAGTGCATAACTCGTTCCTAGACACTGACTGTTCTCACTGACACTCTCTGATGCTCTCTGCATGCTTTACCCACTGATATGATGTTGGCATACCCCAGGCTAGGCAGAACTCTTTCTTGGTACACCACACTCACTGACGGTTCCTGCAAGTACTCTGTGGTGTGTTTTATGTGGGTGCTGGCTAGTGTACAGGGCATCTCCCTAAGTACGGCGTCTGCTACTTTTGGCCACTCATAGTGCGGGCTCTGGGCCATGGTCCCTGGACTAGTTAACAGGCTAACCCACCCAGTTGCCATACACTATCTGCCTCAAGGGACTAGAACAGCTATAGCCAGATACCCATCTTACAACACCCTCTTAGGGCACCCAGGGCGTACTGTGCAAGAGTCCACGCTCCGCTGACTACCCCTGGTATACATATATGCCCTACTCTCTACAGCACTTGCATGGAAGGTGCACTTAGCTCTTCCAGCTCTGCTTCGCTGAAAGCCTGTCCTGTTTCTGGATCTCAGCAGCTCGCCTCCAAATGTAACCCATCTCCCCCCCCCCCAGTCGCAGATCGGACCCCTAGGGTGTAGTGAGGGCTGGCTACATGTATGTGAGTGGTGCATACCTGCTGGTAACAGGAGGGCCTGAGTCTCCCGCGATGGGGTATATGCATTCATCTTTAGCAACGGTGCAGCGCCTCCATCTCTGGTAAGCCCTTAGGATGTAGGGTGAAATCCTTCCAGAGAGCCCTTTGCTTCAATGCGAGAGATTTCAGTCTCACACACAGGGGGCTATGCACTAAGCTCCGAGCTTTCGTGCTGGGCTGATAAAAAATGAAGCCGGTGGCGCGATTCCCATTCCTCAGCCCATTTCCTATCGGACGTGCCCAAAACTGGCTTATCGTGCGTGCAAGCTTTTTTCCCTCTGCTATCGCACTTAAAGTTCACGTACGCTACCTGATAGGAAAAAAAGCCGCACGTTACATTTGCATGGAGATTTGCTATCTCCATGCAAGGCTATTACTGGCAATCGTACACTAAATAAATAAATTTTATTTATAGTGTACATGAGCAGGGGGTCTCCGGAGTTGAACCGCATTGGTTTCAGGTCCGAGGACCCCCTAGAGCAGGAGATAAGGCCCCATTATGGGGTGCCGGTATCCCCTGTAGTTTAAAGCTCCCGCGTCACGTGACCGGGTTATTTACATTCTGCAGGGGATACCGGCACCCCATAATGGGGCCTTATCTCCTGCTCTAGGGGGTCCTCGGACCTGAAACCAATGCGGTTCAGCTCAGGAGACCCCCTGCACATCTACACTAGTATTAAAACATACATAACAATAAACAATCGCGTACTCGCCCCGACTATAATCTTAGTTTAAGGCTGCGGCCAGGCAGGGAGCGTGCTAGGGCTCGTGCACGGTAACGTCACGCACTTTTAATAACAGTCTCCATTTAGCCGTCATAATACCAAAAGCACATTCGACACAATGTCTTGCCCTGGACAGCCTGTAATTAAATATTTCAGCCTCTCTAGTTATTCCTTGTCTACAGTATGGTTTCAAGAGGTATTTAAGTAATGGATAAGCTTCATCCGCTAGCAGTACATGAGGTACATTTTCTCTGGTACTTAATGGCAATCTTTTAGCAGCAGGAAACTTTAATTTATCTTGTTCAATAAGGTCAAAAAGTGATGAGGCTCTAAACACCCCACCGTTGCTTTGCTTCCCGTATGCTCCTACATCAATAGTGATAAATCTACATTTTGCATCTGCGACAGATTGCAGAACAATCGAATGAAAATGTTTGTAATTAAAATACATTGTGCCAGAATTTTTGGGGTGCTTTATTCTAATATGTTTGCCACCTATACAGCCAACGCAATTTGGAAAATTCCATTTGCTCTCAAATTCCATAGACACATTTTGCAATTTTTCTATACTAGGAAATGGCATGTGTTCCGCTTGTAATGCATTGTATATACAGTAGCATCACATGTTTCATTAATAATTTTTGCCACTGTGCTTCTCCCCATCTTGAATGAAAATGACAATTCACGAAATGGTGTTCCAGTCGATAGAAATCTGTATAATAAAATAAAAAATGTTGTATTTATTAAATAGATCAATACAGCTCTCAAAAATATATTTACATTGTTAAAAAAAATTCCTGTACAAAATTAGTAGAGAATGAAATATGATTTTAGGTAAACATGGTTTTACTTTATATAGAAGGCATTGCATGCATGTAGGGTAATACACAAACACACACGTGTGTGTGTGTGTGTGTGTGTACACACACGTATATATAAATATATATGCACACACACGTGTGTGTGTGTGTGTGTGTGTGTGTGTGTGTGTGTGTGTGTGTGTGTGTGTGTGTGTGTGTGTGTGTGTGTGTGTGTGTGTGTGTGTATATATATATATTTTTATATATATATATATATATATATATATATATATATAGACAGTGTTCGACAAATCACCCAAAAATCTACTCGCCCAACCCAAAAATCTACTCGCCCAACCAAAAAATCTACTCGCCACCTAGCACCGCCCCCAACCCCACCCCTAGTCCCGCCCCCAGCCTCGCTTTAAAATAAAATATATAAATAAAATACATTTAATAAATTCCTAGGCAGAACAACATTCGTTTTTGACATAAATGTATTTATTGTATTATATTATACTACAATTCATTCTGGTTACATGTGTGTGTAAATGTCGGATCTAGAAATAAAAGCCAGGTGTGAATGACTAGTTTCCTGAACCCCTTAACCAGTGTCTGGACATCCCTGCTTCACAATATCTAAAGCAGCAATCCCGCCTGGGATCTTACCTGATCCGCAGACCCTCAATGTCCAGGTACCCTCATTCACCCCATGTTATACATTGGAGGGGAGGTGTTCCTTACCTGTCTTCTGTGTTAGGGGGGGTTCCGATGTCTTCCGTGTGAAGCTTGAGTCAGATCTGGAAGAAAGCAGTATAGGTTATTTCGGTGTAGTATAGGGCAGTTAAGATATATAGGGTAAATAAGAGATCCAGAGTGTGAGGGAGAGAGAGAGTGTGGGGGAGAGGGAGAGAGAGTGTGGGGGAGAGGGAGAGAGTGTGGAGGAGAGGGAGAGAGTGTGGGGGAGAGGGAGAGAGTGTGGGGGGGAGGGAGAGAGAGGAAGTATGGGGGGGAGAGAGTGGGGGGGAGAGTGTGGGGGGAGAGAGAGAGAGTGTGCGTGAGAGAGATGTGGGTGAGAGTGTGGGTCAGAGAGTGTGGGTGAGAGAGAGTGTGGGTGAGAGAGAGTGTGGAAGAGAGAGAGAGTGGGGAAGAGAGAGAGAGAGTGTGTGGAAGAGAGAGAGTGGGGAAGAGAGAGAGAGTGTGGGGGGGAGAGAGTGTGGGGGGGAGAGAGTGTGGGGGGGAGAGAGAGAGTGTGGGGGGAGAGAGAGAGTGTGGGGGGAGAGAGAGTGTGGGGGAAGAGTGTGGGGGGGAAAGAGAGTGTGGGGGGGAGAGACACAGAGGGGTGACACACAGAGGGTGGGGGAGACACAGAGAGAGAGAGGGTGGGTGACTGGCTGGCTGACTGGGTGAGTGACTGGCTGGTTGGGTGATTGGCTGGCTGGGTGACTGACTGGCTGGCTGGCTGGGTGGCTGATGGGGGGGGTGACTGACTGACTGACTGGCTGGGGTGACTGACTGACTGGCTGGGGGGGTGACTGACTGGCTGGGGGGGTGACTGACTGACTGGCTGGGGGTGACTGACTGACTGGCTGGGGGTGACTGACTGACTGGCTGATGGGGGTGACTGACTGGGGGGGGTGAGTGACTGACTGACTGGGTGAGTGACTGACTGACTGGGTGAGTGACTGACTGACTGACTGAGTGACTGACTGACTGGGTGAGTGACTGACTGACTGAGTGACTGGGTGAGTGACTGACTGACTGACTGGGTGAGTGACAGACTGACTGGGTGAGTGACAGACTGACTGGGTGAGTGACAGACTGACTGGGTGAGTGACAGACTGACTGGGTGAGTGACAGACTGACTGGGTGAGTGACAGACTGACTGGGTGAGTGACAGACTGACTGGTTGAGTGACAGACTGACTGGGTGAGTGACAGACTGGGTGAGTGACTGACTGACTGACTGGGTGAGTGACTGACTGGGTGACTGACTGACTGGGTGAGTGACTGACTGACTGGGTGAGTGACTGACTGACTGAGTGGGTGACTGACTGGGTGAGTGGGTGACTGACTGACTGGGTGACTGACTGACTGGGTGAGTGACTGACTGACTGGGTGAGTGACTGACTGACTGTGTGAGTGACTGACTGACTGAGTGACTGACTGACTGGGTGAGTGACAGACTGACTGGGTGAGTGACAGACTGACTGGGTGAGTGACAGACTGACTGGGTGAGTGACAGACTGACTGGGTGAGTGACTGGGTGAGTGACTGACTGAGTGGGTGAGTGACAGACTGACTGGGTGAGTGACAGACTGACTGGGTGAGTGACAGACTGACTGGGTGAGTGACAGACTGGGTGAGTGACTGACTGACTGACTGGGTGAGTGACTGACTGGGTGACTGACTGACTGGGTGAGTGACTGACTGACTGGGTGAGTGACTGACTGACTGAGTGGGTGACTGACTGGGTGAGTGGGTGACTGACTGGGTGACTGACTGACTGACTGGGTGAGTGAGTGACTGACTGGGTGAGTGACTGACTGTGTGAGTGACTGACTGACTGGGTGAGTGACTGACTGACTGACTGGGTGAGTGACTGACTGACTGGGTGAGTGACAGACTGACTGGGTGAGTGACAGACTGACTGGGTGAGTGACAGACTGACTGGGTGAGTGACAGACTGACTGGGTGAGTGAGTGACTGACTGGGTGAGTGACAGACTGACTGGGTGAGTGACTGACTGGGTGAGTGACTGACTGAGTGGGTGAGTGACTGACTGACTGTCGCCATTTTTAACTCCTTCTTGCTCCGCAGAGCACATGTAGTGACGGCCGCCATCTTCAGTGAGCCTTCCACATGTATGGCTCCACTATTCTCAGTGTCTAGTGCAGCGGTGCGCAATCTGTGGGGCGCGACCCCCAGGGGGGGCGCGAGACTGCCGACGGGGGGCGCGGGGTTTACAGAGGCCCCGCGCGCTTCCCGAAGGCACTTAAATTAAGTGCCGGGGGAGCTGCAGGGCCTCTGTAAACCATACTTACCCGTGGCTCCGGCGGCTTCCTCCCGGCGTCGCCATGGCAACGCGGCGTCAAAATGACGCTGCGAGGTCATGTGACGTCACGTTGCTATGGCAACGTGACGTCATTACGCCGGAGCGCGGGTAAGTTGGGGTTGGGGGGGGCGCGGGAGCGAGGGGACAGCCGTCAGGGGGGCGCAGGGAAAAAAGTTTGCGCCCCCCTGGTCTAGTGCATAACTCGTTCCTAGACACTGACTGTTCTCACTGACACTCTCTGATGCTCTCTGCATGCTTTACCCACTGATATGATGTTGGCATACCCCAGGCTAGGCAGAACTCTTTCTTGGTACACCGCACTCGCTGACGGTTCCTGCAAGTACTCTGTGGTGTGTTTTATGTGGGTGCTGGCTAGTGTACAGGGCATCTCCCTAAGTACGGCGTCTGCTACTTTTGGCCACTCATAGTGCGGGCTCTGGGCCATGGTCCCTGGACTAGTTAACAGGCTAACCCACCCAGTTGCCATACACTATCTGCCTCAAGGGACTAGAACAGCTATAGCCAGATACCCATCTTACAACACCCTCTTAGGGCACCCAGGGCATACTGTGCGAGAGTCCACGCTCCCCTGACTACCCCTGGTATACATATATGCCCTACTCTCTACAGCACTTGCATGGAAGGTGCACTTAGCTCTTCCAGCTCTGCTTCGCTGAAAGCCTGTCCTGTTTCTGGATCTCAGCAGCTCGCCTCCAAATGTAACCCATCTCCCCCCCCAGTCGCAGATCGGACCCCTAGGGTGTAGTGAGGGCTGGCTACATGTATGTGAGTGGTGCATACCTGCTAGTAACAGGAGGGCCTGAGTCTCCCGCGATGGGGTATATGCATTCATCTTTAGCAACGGTGCAGCGCCTCCATCTCTGGTAAGCCCTTAGGATGTAGGGTGAAATCCTTCCAGAGAGACCTTTGCTTCAATGCGAGAGATTTCAGTCTCACACACAGGGGGCTATGCACTAAGCTCCGAGCTTTCGTGCTGGGCTGATAAAAAATGAAGCCGGTGGCGCGATTCCCATTCCTCAGCCCATTTCCTATCGGACGTGCCCAAAACTGGCTTATCGTGCGTGCAAGCTTTTTTCCCTCTGCTATCGAACTTAAAGTTCACGTACGCTACCTGATAGGAAAAAAAGCCGCACGTTACATTTGCATGGAGATTTGCTATCTCAATGCAAGGCTATTACTGGCAATCGTACACTAAATAAATAAATTTTATTTATAGTGTACATGAGCAGGGGGTCTCCGGAGTTGAACCGCATTGGTTTCAGGTCCGAGGACCCCCTAGAGCAGGAGATAAGGCCCCATTATGGGGTGCCGGTATCCCCTGCAGTTTAAAGCTCCCACGTCACGTGACCGGGTTATTTACATTCTGCAGGGGATACCGGCACCCCATAATGGGGCCTTATCTCCTGCTCTAGGGGGTCCTCGGACCTGAAACCAATGCGGTTCAGCTCAGGAGACCCCCTGCACATCAACACTAGTATTAAAACATACATAACAATAAACAATCGCGTACTCGCCCCGACTATAATCTTAGTTTAAGGCTGCGGCCAGGCAGGGAGCGTGCTATTGCTCGTGCGCGGTAACGTCACGCACTTTGCTCGGCCGCGAGATTTGTGGACAGCTAAGTACGTGTGGGGGGTGGGCGCGGCCATTACATCATGGAGCTGGTCCACCCTCATTGGGCGAAACGCTCACGTGACGCGCCAGCGAGCGGCAAATTGCAGCAATGTGTTTCAATGCGGCCATTGCGAGCGGGAGTGCCCACTCAGCGTCACCCTGGACGAGGCCTAAGACTATTTAAGCAGCAGCCATATGTTGTTAATATATTGATTTTTGTTATTCTCCCACTTATGGAATGTAAAGATAGTGCTTAGAGAAGGGTTTTTATTATTGACCAAGCCACGGAGTTGTTAGTAAAACATTGTCAGTAAAAAAAAAACTAAAACTTGTATTAAAAAATACTAAGACATTCTCGTTAATATCTCGCTGACACGGAGAACCTAGTCATGTGTGTCACACACTTGTATAACGCACGCAGTGGCAACCCCTCCCTGGCCCTGTGTGTACATGGCGCTGTGACACAGACACACTATGACAGCCCTAACAGGCGATCGCGGGGAATTTATCCTCCTCCTCGTGATGACGTCACATCGTCCTAGCGCTGTCACTGAACGGACTCGTGTCGGCCGCGAGGCGCCTGAGCTCTTCCCATTGGCAGCTCTCCCCATAGCGTGAGCTCTGCTCACCTTTGAAACGGCAGTTGATTGGCGGTTGGGGGAAACTCGGGCCGATTGCGCGTATCAAAATCCCGCCTTCACCTTGCGGTCCGTTTCTTAGCATCGGAAGCCCCGCCCACTGTGATGTCACATATTCTCTGGTCTCCCGGCAACCAGAGCTGCTGCTGCTGCTGATGCTGAGCTGGTGCTCCTCCCCTACCCATCCTCATGCAGACTGATATCGTTCAAGAGCACTGAGCTCTGCAGGAGACCGGGCTGTCATTGCAATGCTCTGGGATTAGCACAGCTGCAGCACACACTATTACTACATGCAGGAACTACAGGGAGCTGCATCTCACTCAGGTTAATAACCCAACACACTGCAAGCAAGTGCAGTGACTGGCAAAGCAAGGGCTGTGTGCCTACCAAGCACAGCACACAGCCAAGTGCATGAACCAGATAATGCACAGCACACTCAGAGTGGGACCCCCACATGTGTGAGCAGAGGAGGCGCTGATCTGCACCCACCTGAGGGCCAGCAAGCACAGAAAGAAAAATAACCATTCACTGGACTCCAAACCCACCATCACCTGGAGGATTTCTCACCTGGAGGATTTTTTTGGGGGTGACACCAGATCCCTTTCATCGGTGACTCATGGGTGCACTCTTCTGAACATTTCCTTCCTGCTTTTACTTGCGAATTGCACAATTCTGGGACACCTTGTGCACCCCACAAGAGGGCACATGATTTAGTGCCAACCCCTGCTTGCATGGACATTGCACACTCACTGTGTCAGAGCAGCAGCAGCAGTCCCTGCCTGGGTGGTAGTAGGTGTTTGATTTGCAGCATAGTCAGTGCGGGAGGGGGGACCCTTCCTTTACAGGAGCAGGGTAACACATATCTGGATATATAGACCGGGGGGCAGTACGGAGCCCTCTCTGCCGGTGGTCTGGGAATGTGGGCCTTCCTGGGGGTCGCCACGTTCACCTACGTGTATAAGAAGTGTGATGAGCTGCTGGGTTCCCCGCGCCTGCTGGAGCTGCAGGTGGGCGCGGCGCTGTGCTGCTGCGCCGGGCTGGTCCTGTCCCTGCTGCTGCTGCTGCGCTATAGAGGGAGGAGGAAAGCAGCTGCCGGGGCCCCGGGGCTCACCTCCAGGGCCCTGAACCCGAACACTGGGGCTGTACACCGGGGGGGCCCGGGACACAAGGTGCGTGCGCTGTCCTCTGTCATCATTATATCTATCTGTCTATGCATATAAATAATATCTATCTATCATATGTATATATGTATGTGTGCGTGTGTCTGTGTATATATACACTGTATCAGTGTACAGTATATACGATCTATCTATATATACTGTATGTAATATCTATCTATAATATGTATATATATATACTGTATCTATGTAAATACTATCTCTATAATATATATAATCTGTATGTGTCTTATCTATTGTGTGTGTGTATATCTATATATATAAATATATAGATATATACACACACACTGTCTATGTACAGTAGTTAATAACTGTCTAACGTGAACATACATTTTTGCGGGACCACTGTAATACTGCCCCCCCCCCCCTCTCTCACTCAATCCCCCCTCTCTCACTCAATCCCCCTCTTCCTCTCTCACTCAATCTCCCTCTTCCTCTCTCACTCAATTCCCCCTCCTCCTCTCTCACTCAATTCCCCCTCTCTCACTCAATTCCACCTCTCTCACTCAATCTCCTCCTCCTCTCTCACCCAATTTCCTTCCTCTCACTCAATTCCCCCTCCTCCCTCTCACTCAATTCCCTCTCTCACTCAACCCCCTCCTCCTCTCTCAATTCCCCCTCGCTCACTCAATTCCTCCTCTCTCACTCAATTCCCCCTCCTCCTCTCTCACTCAATTCCCCCTCCTCCTCTCTCACTCAATTCCCCCTCCTCCTCTCTCACTCAATTCCTCCCTCTTCTAAATCATTACCTCACTCCCCCCCTCCTCTCACTCAATTCACCCCGTCCTCCTCCTCCTTAGCTGCGCCAGACTGCAGCCCCTCTTAGCCACCTTGAGGGGCCTTCTCCTGCAGTTCTGGCTGCACTTTTCCCCTCACCTTTTTATTTTTCGGTGCCCAGGGTCCCAGGACAATAAGCCTAGGGATCCCCTCATCAACCTGCTCTTGGCATTGGCTAAGCTCGCCATTTATAAGACCAGGAAGCAGTGTCTGGAGAGGGAGGTCCCAACCAACATCGTGTCCATGTTCCGGCGCTGGTGCGTTCCCGTATTCGGGCAGAGTACACGTACAGTACGCCGAGTCCACTGGGACGGTTTCAGCGTTTGCCTCCCAGTGGGCATCAGGCGGGGGGCTCTGCTTGGTATCCCCCCATTTGGATTTTTTTACATTCACTTTCCTATTTTAGCGCACATTATTTTAATTTACTGTTGCACTTGATACCGGTTTATGTTATATTTTTGCTAGTCTGGTATTTTTTTTTCTCACTGCCGGCCAATCAGAACTACCAGATTAAATAGTCCTCCTCCTCTCTCACTAATTTCCCCCCTCCTCTCTCACTCAGTTCTCCCTCTTCCTTTCTAACTGGGTGCCCCATCCTCCTTTCTAACTCAACCCCCTCCTCTCTCACCCAATCCCTCTCCTCCTCTCTCACTCAATCCCCCCATTTCTCTCACTCAATTCCTCCCTCCTCTAAATCAATATCCCCATGCTCTCACTCAATATCTCCCTTCTCTAAATCAATACCCCCTCCTCTCTCAATTTGCCCCTCCTCTTTAACTCAATTCCCCCCTCCTCTCACTCTGTCCCCTCCTCTCTCACTCAATCCCTTCTCCTTTCTAACTCAATCCCCCTCCTCTCACTCAATTCCCACCTCCTCTATCTCAATCCCCCCCTCTTTCACTCAAATTCCTTCCTCTCACGCAATCCCCCCTCCTCCTCTCTAACTCAATCCCCCCTACTCACTCACTCAATTCCCTCTCTTCCTCCATCCACTCGCTCAATCCCCCCTCCTCCTCTAACTCAACCCCACTCCTATGTCACTCAATTCCCCCGACCCAATCCTCTTCTTCACTCACTTAATTCCACCTCTCTCACTCAATTCACCCCTCCTACTCGCTCACCCAATCCTCCCTCCTCTTTCACTCAATTCCTCCTCTTCCAATCAATTCCCTCTCCTCCTGTCACTCACTGCAGTGCATTTATGAAGTTCATGTTGGTGCATATTTTAAGTGTAATATGAGTTTGGCAGGAGATTGGACAGGGATTAATCCTGTTATCAGCAATCTGATATCAACTAGGCAACTCTACTGGCAGCTTTGAAATCCCGTATTTCAACTCTACTAACAGGTTACGTGAATATGTGCTCACACGTGATCATTTCATTTGCTGAAGTTGACTAAAATATTTTATTTTCACTACCTTTCTGATGGCGAACCTGCTACTTACCGCACCTCTGTTCTTTACTGTGGTCTCGTGTAAATGTTACCCTCTCCAGCCAGTATAAACCACACCCAATGTAACCATACTGTACACCCAGGACTACTCAAAATCCCAGCACACCTAGCACCACTCATTCTAATGGCAAACATCGCAACCTTGCAGTCTGCAGACAATTACTCACATTTCTATTTATACTGGTACTCTCTTTAGCAGGGGATATTACATTCAATTCAGCCACCCGCCCCCCCCCCCCTCCCTCGCCTTTTCATTTCGGTCCCATATCCCTGATAATGCCCCTTTTAAATTCCAAAAAGTTACCATCTGTTGCTCATATAAATATTCGAGGCCTGATGCCCAAACTGGATGAACTAACGGCATGGTGCCTTTTGCATAAGCCCGAAGCCATAATTCTCACTGAAACATGGCCAAGTCCTAAAACATTTGATGCATCTATCTCCAATCAGGGATACTCTATTTTTAGGAAAGATAGATCAAAGACAGGAGGAGGGGTGTTATTTTATAATGAAGACACCTTATAATGTATGCTGCTAAATTGCTGCCCAAGCCCATCCTCTTTTGAAATCTTAGTTGGTAAAATGTGCCTCCTTTCTCTAAGCTGATTCTTATTGCAAGCATCTATAACCTGCTTTAAACTGGCTTCTATCATACCTATCGAGTAGATCCCAATATGGGTCTATCGCGGGATCTAACTACAACCGCTTGGATGTCACCTGCGGGGTTCCACGAGGCTCTGTTGTGGGTCCCCTACTCATTTCAGTCTTCATTAATGATCTGTCAACAGCTTGTAAGGCAGCTTCAATGCACATGTATGCGGATTACGCAATGTTATATATACTGTATGCACACAGCCCTAGCCTCTCAGACCTTGGACATGTACTTCAATCTGATTTTTCAAGACTTGAATATTGGATTTCCCAAAACAAACTGTTTTTAAACATAAAAAATACTGTAACGGTGGTTTTTGGGACTAGGGCTATACTTCTAAAGATACCACGACAGAGCTACAGATCAGAAAAAAACTCTGTTCTAGCCCCTGCCATTCGTTTTCAATATCTGGGCATACTGCTTGACTCACATGTAACATTTGGGCTGCATATTGATACTCTGACATCGAAAACCTATGCCAAACTGGGTGCACTTTATAGGAACAAATCCTCCCTAAGCCCGCTGGTCAGAAAGTGCATCACAGAGCAGATGCTAATGCCAAGTATAGACTTTTGCGACATAGTATATGGTACAGCACCCCAAACTAGACACGCTCTACAACTCCATATACCGAGTCCAGATGCAAAGTAAATGTTTCCTGTCTTGCCTTCAAATACTCTCCAGGAAAACTACCCGCCTATCTGAACAAACTCCTCACCCCTACCACACACAGCACTTATCACCTGAGATCTGTTACATACTCGCATAATCATTCATTATTTCTTACTGTTCATTTAATGTAACCATGTATTGCCATCATAACTCTGTGCCAAGGACATACAGTACATGAAAACGAGAGGTAACTCTCAATGTATTACTTCCTAGTAAAACATTTTATAAATACATTTAAAAAAAATATCATAACTATGTACATAATATCTGACTATATAGTATCTATGTATAGTATATATATATATATATATATATATATATATATATATATATATATTAGAACAACAATGTGGGAATAAAGCACGCAAAAGTTAAAACAACAATGATTTAATTCAACTGGCTTTTGGCCTCATACTGTATAGCAATTTAGAAAAAAGACAATGTGAAAAGTGTAAAAATATATCAGAAAAATGAAAAAATATATATATTTAAAAAAATATACATAGGCCTCCTATTCAATATGGTGTTAAGTTGTTATTTGAATGGAGCTTACTGCTTCCCTAACAAGAAGAGGACATCACAACACATTGACTAGACTCTTAATACTGTATCAGCATTAATCCCTTGCTAATTCTAATGCCTCGAACGCTTTGCATTCACCTCTGTAGTTTAAGTGACATCTTACTGTACATATGATTAAAACAAATTGGACTCCCTTAAAACAGCAATACTACATTCACTTTTTTTCCCCCTTTACTTATTTGTATATGTATGTGACAATGTATAATTCTACATTCTTACCTACTGTAAACTGGCAATCGTTGAGTGCTATTATAAATCTGTAAAAATCCTGATTGTGTGCCTAACATAATGGTTGCCTTTCAGTTACAATCAATCCTTCAGTCAGTGTAACTCAGCAGCTACAATGTATCCTTATATTACCAATGTTACATCTATTGTTACAGTTTACAGCTCAAACTGCTGGGGACTTTGGCAACAAATGATCACAAACAGGAAAGTGTTACAAAGATCTTGAACTGCTGGGGAGGTGGGCTAAAGCCGGCTATAGAAATCAAAGGATGTTTTAAAACTCATTGAAAATGGCATTGTGTTGAATACAAAAAAAAAAAATTCAAATAAAAACTATTATCTAATACTACAAAATTGATTTATTAAAAAAAACCCATAAGATTTCACATATTGTGCTGCTTTAAGTAAGGTCAATGGCTTTACATACAGCTTCTTCAGTTACATAACTTGGCAGCATTTTAGTGCTATTAATCATTACATAATAGCAACTATTGTTATTCTGTGCTTACTGTAGCACTTAGGCCATATGCACAAAAAAGTAAGAATATGTTTTAGATCCGGGGTGCGCAATATTTTGGCACTACGCCCCCCTGCCAGCACTGCCTCCGTGTTTGCCCCCCTCCCCCACCCCCTTAGCTTCCTACAGCGTCAAATAACGCTGTGGGGGTGACGTGGCATCACGTGACCCGCGGCTTCATTTGACACCGCGTTGCTATGGTGATGCGGCGTCAACATAGCAACGCGTTGTCTGAGTCAAGGTAAGAGATACTTACAGAGGCCTCACGCGGTCCCCGGCATTTAATTTAAATGCCTTGGGGAAGAGCGTGGGGCCTCTGTAAGCACCGCGCCCCCCAAAAAATATTGCGCCTCACTTTGTGCGCCCCTGTTTTAGATTTATATTATTGTCAGATGCATTGTACTATTTGTGCCTTTTTTATTCTTGCATTGTTACATTTTAAAGTGCATTTTGTATCAACAAAAATCGAGGCAAAAATCCCAGTGACTTACCAGTCCAAAAATAACAACCCTATTATATTACTACACTATGATACATTTGTCCTCTTTCTAATCTATTCATTCTCATACTATTTGGGCTCTTAAAACCACAATAGGCAAAACAGGTAAACCATAGATAAGGAAATATGTTTTCAGAAGCATGTGACACTGCAGTCATATCGAATACCTTTCCCTAACTTCATCCTCTTTTTTTTTTTTTTTGTCCATGCAGAGCAAAACAGAAATACAGCTGTCGGATGCCACACAGACAGAGGAAGCCTCAGCTGCAGCTCCTTGTTCTGATCCTGAAGTTATCATTGTGGGCTCTGGGGTTCTCGGCTCTGCATTAGCTGCAGTGCTGGCAAGGGATGGGAGAAAGGTGGCAGTGATAGAAAGAGACTTGAAGGAGCCCGACCGTATAGTCGGAGAGTTACTGCAGCCCGGCGGATTTCACGCTTTAAAAGATCTCGGTCTAGGTGGTAAGTGAACTCTTGTGAAGTCTTAGGCTGCGCTTATAGTGCCAAACAAATGTATTGCCGCCGTCGCGCGCGCTTATAGTAAGCGCGACGCGATGGAGCGACGCTGGCGGCGCAAATTCTTGAAGCCGGTCAAATAAGATTTTTCAGAGGCTGTCGCCACTTTCGCAAGCAGCGACGGAAACGGGTGACGTCATCTGTCGTGTCGCCATCGCGCGCACTATACGCGCGGCCTTAGGGTGCGCTTACAGTGCCGGTGACGGCGATGCGACGTCGCGTCAAAACAAATGCATTGCCACCGTCGCGTGCGCTTATAGTAAGCACGGCGCTACGGCTTGGTCGCGATCGCTGGAAGTCATCCCAATTTGATTTTTCCAGCAACCGTAGCCTGACGTCACCGTCACCGGAACTATAAGCGAAGTCTTACAGCATTGAGTATGATGCAGTGGCATGTGCATATAGATTAAACCCAGTCTGTCAGAAAAACCTGCATAAGTTTGCTTCAGCTGGTTGCCCTTGAGAAAAAGATGTGTCTTAATAAGGATTGGTAAATGAGATGCCGAATAATCATACATAAACATGAGGCAGTGTTTGTTATGGACAAAGCACACATCCAGTATGCTGGGTGTTCATAAGGTGTATTGTTCACAGATGCTGTGGAAGGTCTTGATGCACACGTGGTACATGGATATGTTATTCATGACATTGACACTAAAACCGAGGTGGAGATTCCGTATCCATTGGACAAAGAGAACCAGCTGCAGTGTGGGAGAGCGTTTCACCACGGCCGCTTTATCATGGGCCTCCGGAAGGTGGCCATGGGAGAGACCAAGTAAGTGTGGAAAACGCCAAGCAAAGTGTCCTTTTTGCAGTGAGAAGGAGTATGTTATACTGGGATTACTATTTTTTTTGTGTAAGCAGAAGCAATACATTTAAACTAATGTTTTGCTACTTGGCTCCTCAAAGCGGCCTGTTTATTGTAGGCTTCCAGAGAGGTGGTCAGCACAGAGTCTGAGCAGCAGAGGCTGCTTCAGCCAGCACTACAGTTAGCATGGAATAAAGATAGACCTCATACTGTAGAGGTCTCCCTCATTACAGCAAAACGTGCTTCAAGTATACAGATGCAGCCACGAGTATTAGAACTCAGTTTGAATGGGACTGCAGGGACTCCCCGCTGTGTTAATCCGATGGGCCATTATGAACCTCACAGAAATGTTGAGGCATTTACTGTGAGACTGCCCCAGAATCTCCCAGAATTTCCCAGGTTTTAATACTGGTGGCTGTATCAGTAGAAATAGAACAGCACCCCAGCAACTCTGAAAAGTGTATTGAAAGCAATGGTGGTTTAAATAGATGGGTCTTGAAGTCCACTTTTTATGGTCCACTTATGTAAGGACCAAAGCAATTGTTTGAATACACCTTTTGGACAAAGCTATGACACTTTAAGGATGTTGCTTTTTTTCTATTTTTGGAGCAAAAGTAAATCTAGAATGACTTTGTGTATGTGTTTCGAAAACACTGGTGTGGGAAAAGGAAGGCTGAACTTTCAAGACATGACTGGCATCTGCGTAAGTTCACTTGATTGTGTTAGTGATATACTGTACTGTCAAATGGTTATTTCAGTTGTTTTCATGCCAGAGTGCAATGCCTGAGTGGGCGTTGGGTGGTAAGGACCATTACCGTTGAGATAATGTTTTTCTTATGGACGTCTGCCTATTTCCTCCATTCTCTTCCAGCACTAAATACATTGAAGGAACGGTGCAGCAGTTACTTGAAGAAGACGACACAGTGCTTGGAGTCCAATACAGAGATAAAGAAACAGGAGATGTTAAGGTATACAATGAGTGAAAGAGAATGTCACTTCTGGACTTGTTAAGTATTTCTTATAACGTAACAATCAATTCTGCTGTCAAGCAGATCCCATGATATAAATACAGATACATTGTCTCATCAGTTATTATATGATCTTTATCTAATCATTTCAGTATTAGAGATTGACACTTGAGTGCTGTAGTGTAGTTCTTTAAAAGGCCTAGATTTAACCAATACATCACACCAGGATGGGTTTCCTTAGGAGTATTACAAGACTTAAGGAAAGGTCATATGCTTAGTATACAATCAGTTACAGAATATTTTAATCCAAATATATGTATTTTCTGCCAAATCAATTGGCCAAGAAAGAATCATGAATGCAACACCTCAAATCCACATAACACATTCACAGGATATCTCATTTGAGATCTAGAAGTCTAAGATACTAATTCAAAGCTTTTGTTGTTATTCAAAGTCCTAGTAGGCATATTGGTCCTGAATGGAAGTGTGACGTTTCCAAGACATTGAAGGAGCTCACTGCATAAAGCATTACAGTGAATTGCGGGCTATCTTACAACAAATGTATATATAGTTCTGTTTTTATATGTCTCTTATTATTATTGAAAATACATTTGTTTTCAATTAATTGGTTGTTAATTCTTAGTGAAGGCAAATATTTTAGATTAAGTCTTAGTTGATACTCAGTGCAAATGTGTAATTATGTTGTAGGAACTTCGAGCCCCCTTGACTGTCGTTGCTGATGGACTTTTCTCCAAGTTTAGGAAGAATCTGATTTCTGACCAAGTCAAAGTATCCTCACACTTTGTTGGTTGTATCCTGAAGGTAGGAAGCTCACTTTCATATGAATAACTCACGCAACATCTAGTGAGAACTCATCCCTCCCACTGTAATGCTCTCTTTTATCTCATTCCGATTCTGAGGGTGATTTTACAGGTCCGTTAACTTTTCCAGAAAAACGTATCCAACTGTGAGAGTCGGAAGTTTTTCAGTTCAAAACTAAGAACAAAAGGGGTTATATTTATTAGTAGTGATCGGGCACAAATGCACCGAAACGTCCAATTAATTGAATGGCAACTACCATGTGTTAGTGCCTGATCGGCAGTTGGCACCAACACAGTTTACTGCGAAACCCTCCCAAGAGTAAAATAATGAGGAGTTGTGCTCTGTAAGTTTGCTAAAATTGATCATTTCGAACATGGACAGAAGGGAAAATATGTTGGTGCAACAGAAAAAGGCAACTATTTGCTGGGTGCATTGTAGAGTTAGGTTTTAGCAGCTGGTCCTGGTGACGTCTATATTAGCTGTCAACTGATATCTTTTAATGAACCATCAAGAGAGTCTTAATAGACGTAGAGAGCTTTTGAATGGTCACAGCACTCTTATGAGGAACTCTCTTGTTGGTCCTTTGAATAGGATCACAGCCTGAAAATAATCTGGACACCAGTAACGTGTGTGGAAAAAATCCAACATTTGTTCCGTATTAGTGTTAAAAAGAAAAATCCAAACTACATTGTATTAATTTGTGTTCTATATTCTTCATTTCTAAGAACTCGCCACAATTTAAGGCTAATCACGCTGAGCTTGTTTTGGCCAACCCCAGCCCCGTGCTGATCTACCAGATCTCATCCAACGAGACACGAGTGCTTGTCGACATCCGAGGTGAAATGCCCAAAAACCTCAAAGAGTACATGATGGAAAACATCCACCCACAGCTTCCCGGTGAGAAAAGCATAATGACGGTGATCAGCTCAGACTCAAATGCCAGCTCCAACACTTGCAATCATGTAAATGGCTGCTGTGTGTAGCCTGATCACTGAGTTGAGATGTTAGAAGAACCCATTGGTAATTAGGATAGTGTATACTGCTCTACTTTAAGTTTGTTTCCCTTTCTGCCTACCAATGGTGGCACATAGAGAGGAAGCATGACATAAGAGGGAGAAGTAGAGATCGGGTTGTCATAGGAAAGAGTGATATTTTGAGCATGGGAAGATTATACTTTAGTAGAAGTGTAAGCCGGGAAAAGCATGGGAATAAGGCCGGGGGTCACAGAGAGTGACTGCAGGGCTGGAGTCTACTGGCTGGGGCAGACTAGCCAGCAGATAACGAAGGTCAATGGTAAGGGCTCAATGCAGGCAAAAAATGGTCAGGAACAAAGTAGAGGTCAGGGCTGGCGGCAAGCAAGAGCGGTGGTCTGTAACCAAAGAGGTCAGGGCAACAGAGGAGCGACAAAGAGGAGATCCGAAATAGGGTCTGGTACACGGCAACAGTTAAAGACACAGATGAGGCAGTGAGCTTGCTTACAGGGAAGAACCAAATAAACAGGCAGGGAGGAGCAGGAAGGGGACTTTTATATAGGGCTGGTCTGCAGGTAGGGGGCAGGTGAGGTGCAGTTGTGTAGAATGGAGATGAGTAAGACAGAGGGGTGGGGGGAGCTTTCGGGGAAAAAAAATAAAAAGGAGATAAAATCGAACTACACATCACAGTACTTGTTTTTTTGCAGGCCATTTAAAGGAGCCGTTCGCCATAGCTGTTCAAAATGATCGCTTAAGAGCAATGCCTGCAAGCTTCCTTCCACCTTCATCAGTCAATAAAAAAGGTAATAATGATTTTATTTTTTTTATACACTGTGCTCAGCACATTACTTTGTAAAATAAATACACAATGAGCCCAGCACTGAAAAGCATCCGGTGTAATTATTTGTAAGAGAGAGAAAGTAACTTTGCAAAGTCTGTTATTCTCTAGAGGGATAAGGGGTCGTGTTAAACCGTGAGATCCTGCCCTAAAACACATTGGTCACCAGACTTCAGACTCTTCAGAAGGCCCAGTGTATATTTTCTGTCTATAATTTGCTCTAGAGCTCAGATTTCCCTCTCCAGCCCCATTCTACCCACCTGCTCTCTCCCCTCCGCAAGTTGTCTCCCCCGCTCCCTCCTGCCTCCGCTCTGACAGGCGGGGAGGAGGGGGAATGGTGCAGCGACGGCAAACCCGTGTAGCCCACGTCCCTTATGTCCACACAAGTCGCCGCCGGCGTCCACGTCCTCATAGAGCTCAATACAGAACCCCCTTTTACAAATGACCACGAGCATGGTAGAAGCTAAGAAGCATTGGCTGGGCTGTAAAAAGAGGCCTGCAGGAAAACAGGGAAAGCAAAAGACCAACATTATCCTCTTATTTACCAGAGAAGAAAACCGCTGGAGAATTAAATGAACATGCAGACATATTCTCTATTGTGTTTTGGGGGGGGGTCTAGGAGTTTTACTCTTGGGAGATGCCTACAACATGAGACATCCACTGACAGGTGGAGGCATGACCGTCGTGCTGAATGATGTGAAAATGTGGAGAGATCTCCTTCAAAACCTACCTGACCTGTACAAACATTCAGAAGTACTGCAGGTGAGCGGCGAGGGTATTTGGCAGTGGATCAAGGACCTTTATAAAAATGTCTGCTTGAAAAGAAACGTAAAAGAGGAAACTACCAATTTTTTTTTCATGTGCAAGCATTATGATATAGGGCAGGGGTCCTCAAAGCCCCCATAATTTGATCCACCCGGTTTGCCTACTTCCAACAATGACCTAACCCTAATTGACTCTCTTACCTTGCTGTGTTACCTGTATTAGCTACTCCCTACACACATGGGTACTTTATTTTATTGGATACTTTATTTGATTGGGTACTTTATTAGATTGGTTATTTTCTACATGCTACACCACTTGGATTCCATGAGAACTATCCCAAACATTCTTGAAGTGTTTAACTGTAATTGCCCCCCCAGTGCTACTTGTTCATGGCCTTACCATGTATGTCTTACTCTTTCAGAAACAAAGTACTACCCCACAGCCACCCCCCCAAGTCTACCACCCCCCAGCTTCAAATAGATCTGTTTATTTAATTCTGGTTCAATTAGACTAGAGTCATGGCAATTAGACTAGAGTCAAATAGACTAGAGTGTGATAGTGCTAATCAGGCTGTAGTGTTTGGGAACTTCCATTCAACATAGGATTTCAGTGCGGCACTATTGCCCTGTAATGAACAACCCCCATATTTATTGTTCTTTTTGTCGTAGAAGGTAATTAACTGAGAAAAACCTTAGGTGCATAGGGAGAATAAAGGCTGATGTATAACAACTTGTTGTATGAGATACAGTTCTCACACTAGATCCCTTTAATTACACTCAAAGTACACATTTAGTGTTATTTAATTAACCATGATGACTTCATCAGAATTGGTAATTCTATTTGAACAGGATGTTTAAATACACCTCGTACAGTATGTACCACTGACTGGAAAAATAATGTGTATTATGAAAATAATAAAATTTTATTTCAACAAAGACTTGTGTATTATTTACAGTGTGGTTAAAAAAGAATTAAAATCCCCAAAGGGAGAAGCATCTCAAAATTGCCGACCATTAGTGTTTCCCCAAGTAGAGTGGGTCATGCCACTTTAAGTCGTACCTTAAGTAATAACAGTAGAACCTCTAATGTATAAAAGCAGTATTAGTTTAAATACTATTCAAACTAATACTGCTATTATACATTAGAGGTTCTAACACTAAATGTGTACTTTGAGTGTAATTAAAGGGATCTAGTGTGAGAACTGTATCTCATACAACAAGTTGTTATATATCATTCTTTTTGTGGTAGAACATTCTGCCTCATACTATAATCTTTTACAGGCTAAGAAGACTTTTTATTGGTCTAGAAAGAAGTCCCATTCCTTTGTTGTCAATGTCCTGGCACAGGCTCTGTATGAATTGTTCGCTGGTACGGATGGTGAGTATAATCCGTAACAAATTATATCGCAATAGTGATTTCATCATAACGTTCAAGTGCTAACGAGGTGCGACACTTTGGGGCTCATTTGTAGTTAAACAGGCTTAGCTTATGTCATAGATAGTGGCGTAGCGAATGAAGCCCTTTATGTCTGATGTTCCTGAGGAGGTGGGGAAGGTGAGACAGAGAAACATGTATGGAAACAACTATTTTATTTATTTATTTTATTTATAAAAATGTTTAACCAGGAAGTAATACAGTGAGAGTTACCTCTCGTTTCCAAGTACTGTATGTCCTGGGCACAGAGTTATAAAAAAAAAAATACATGGTTACATTAAAAGAACAGAGGTTATACAGTCAAATCACGGACAGATAAAGTTCGAAAACTGGGATAAAGGGATTTGTGAGTTTCAGATTGAAAAAGAGCAGCTTTAACATCACCAGACATCAGCGAACGGCTCACACCTGTGACTGCCCTTAGGCTGTGCACCTTTGGGGCAACAAGGGGAAAAACATCTTTAATAAATGGAAAGATAATATTTTATGACGTTGCATTTCGCAGAACTAACACAAATATGACCCTTTTTGGCACTTGGCAAGAAGGAAAAGGTATTTAGTATAGTAGCTGCAATGTTTGCTTTTCTAAGAAATTATTAAGACACATACAGTATTTGACTGGCAGCTACAGTACGCTTTTCTGTTTTTTGACGTATAACTTGTTAAAGGACCAAAACATATATCCGTGGATGTCATATGTTTTAAAGTTCTTATTATAATGTTTGTAATGATTTGGCTTATGCCTCATTTTATATTAAAACATACTAAACTATGGGAGGGAATTGCGCACGCAAACACTGGTTTCGGCGCCGATTGAGGCCCGGGAGGATTAACGCGGCGGGAGTCCCATGGCGCCGCCGTGGCAGCCACCTCCCCTAGTGCAGCGTTTTCCAGAGTTTGACGCGGCGCCGAGTACAGTAAGGTCGGCTACATCTGTAGCAACTTGAATGCTAACTTAATATGTAGGCTAAATGACACACTTAGGCGCCCTTTTACTAAGCGGTGCTATGCCATGCCACTTACTGCATATTAACATCAATCAATGAGCCGGAACGTGGCTTACAGACGAGACCACGACTATTCTAAAGCTTGCCTTAAACTAGCCCGGTTACATTCTGGGTATGTGCTGGGTGTAACCTGGCTAGTTTAAGGCTAATTTAAGGCAAGTTTAAGGCATTTCTGCATTGACTAATGACCCATAGGATTAACACAGCAGGGGTCCCTGGCAGTCCCATTCAGTTTGAATGGGACTGCCAGGGACCCCCGCTGTTAATCTGATGGGCCATTAATCAATGCAGAAATGCTGGGGCTAGTTTAAGGTATGTATCCAGCATCTACCTGGGTGTACCTGGGTCTTTTTGGCGATTGCCACTGGTTTGTGTTAGAATAGTCGCAGTCTCTGCTGTATGTCATAGCAGCACTTAGTAAGAATTGGTCAGAGGGCGTGCACAGGGCCTTTATATGAAGTTAATGAAGTTATGTTTCATACATTTATAGATTCCTTGTACGAGCTGAGAAGAGCCTGTTTCCGCTACTTCAAACTTGGTGGAGAATGTGTTTCGGGTCCCATTGGACTGCTGTCTGTGTAAGTGTAACTGTTTAGTACTGTTAATGCTGGGGGCTGGATATGAGTTATTATGATGTCAATCCTGGAGCGGCTGGTGATCATATTATGAATAAAGGGTTGACGAGATTTACTGGCGTTCCAAGAAGAGTCCTGGTTTAGGATGTATAATCTACGCATGGGTGAGGTTACTCTGATATTAACAGTGTGATTTTATAACATCTTTTTAACACAACTCGGCGCAAACATTCAGTTGACTCTATATATTGATAGGTAAAGCAGTGTTTTAGGACAATGTAGCCATCACTATGTTTGGAGTTTGATTTAGCTCTACAAATATATATATTTTGTATATACATTATGTATGTATGTATGTATGTATGTATGTATGTATTTATGCTGGGGGCCATCTAAATGAACACATTTAATGGTTATGAATGATAGACGGATAATGGCAGACGGCATTTTATTTTATTGAGATATCACAATAATTATTTCTTTTATTACAAAGCAAAATATCTAATTGGCTGTAAAGCAACAAATGTAGAGGGTGAAAATATGTATGTGCATACGTACATATTTATTTATTTTTGTCCCAAGGATAGCTTTATCATATTAGAAATCCACAATGCCGCTATAAGAAATCTAACAATAATGAAATGTTAATTGTTCTAACTTTACAGGTTAAGTAAAAAGACCATCCATCAGTTTTAGAGCATGAATGAATTACTAGACAATCAATACTATTAAAATATAACATGGTATGTTGTGAGAATAATAAAAATAAAAAAAGCCATGTTCAAAACGCTGTGAAACATCAAGAAAACTAGAAACTCCATTTATTTGAATGGTGATTTAAAGGTTCCCTGACAGAGAGAAGATAGGTTCACAGCATACTGAATAGGAGCCAGAGTGATATTTACTGATATTGCTTAGAGAAAATGCAAAACGTATTATTTCCACGGTGTAAGTCTTCCCTTCTATTTCACCTTCAGGTTGTCCCCCAAACCCATGTTGCTTGTTGGACACTTCTTTGCTGTTGCAATGTATGCCGTCTACTTCTGCTTCAAGTCTGAACCCTGGTTGACAAAGCCACGCGCCTTGATACGAAGCACTGCCATTCTCTACCGAGCGTGTTCCGTGATGTGTCCTCTAATATACTCCGAGATGAAATATTTGGTGTACTAAATCCAGTTACATGGACTGGTTCATGGTGAACAAGCAATAACCTTGTCATGGAAGATACATCAGATGTGATCAGTGGTCCAATGGTGGTGTCACACAGCCCCGATCTCAGCCAATGACCAGGAGGGAATATAACACTTTATGGGCGCCATTTATTTGTAGATTTGTTTCGTTATTTTTCCAAGCAGAACGATTGTGGCAAACTACTGGTTATGGATGCCAATCCGTCTGAGGGATTGGAATCAAATACATTTCATCCAGTTTGAAATACAGGATTAACTGGCGTGTCTGGGAGATTTGCATTAGCGTCTCAAAGACTTGGAGAAGCACTTGGCTATTTTAAGAAAGCAGCAAAACAAGAAATCATTTCCAATTGTATATATTATTTTTATTGCATCAACATTCATGAATGACTGCTTCATTGTAAATGCCTCCAATGGTATTTTAGAGGATGTTTGATGTGAAATACTATGTGCCATGCTCACATAAAACAGCTGCCGTGAATTTTCTTTGAGCTACTATGGTTTCCTCCATTCTATTAACCGTACTTAAGACTGGTAGTTGGGCGAGTCCTTTCAGTTACAAGAACGTCAGTATACCTTACTAAGCCACATTGCTGCTTTTGGCTCGTCTAAGAAGTCATGCTGCTCGTCTAAGAAGCCATGCTGACTATGTTGCTTTAGACACTGTATATATCACCAACTAGAAACAACCCTTGCCGCTGGTCTTGTGAGGTATATGGTGCTTTCCTCTATGACGCGAGATAGGTCTGCTATGCAATGTGTGGCAGATGTTTTGTGCCAGCAAAGGAGTTTTATGAGACTCCTTAATGGACTCTGGGGATCAAATAATTACATGATATAAACTTGTAATTGTGGCTTAATCTGACGTTTATGATATGATCGTCCTAAGTAGATCCATTTTCCCACTTTTTCAAGGCACTTCACGAAAAGCAATCGTGCAGCCACACAGTATCTTTAACCCTTTCACGTTGGGACATTCAGATCAAGCATTGCAGTGAATGGGCAAAATAGGCACTTGTACCGTTTGCATGAAAAATGACAGATATGACATTCCATGTTCATGTGTTTCCAATTGGTACTTAATGTAAAATAGCAGAATCTTCCTGCAATCCACATCTTTGTGTTTCATTATAGCTCCTCCCGCAAGTCCAATCCTTTTATATTCACCAAGACTGCGGAAATGCATCTGTACTGGATGAAAGAAGCAGCATGTTTGGGCTTTTCTATGGAAACTGTCTCTCTCTGCTTTATCTTTTCAAACTAATCAAAGGACCAGTGCCTGACATTGTTACTGTATTGACTTACTGGCTCATCTTCCCTTATTTTTTTTATGTGCTTTTTACATTTGAGGATAAAATATGTGCCTTTTTATTCGCATTTGCCCTTAATTCCTTTATACAGCTGTATGTTCACTTGAGGTGAATTGTGTTGACTTCCTTTTATGAGAAAGGGGGGATTATCATAGCCGGAGGATCTTTGAACAGCTATGAATGCTCATCACTTCTGAAAATGTAAAGACAAAACCAACACAAATATGCACCCATGTCTCACTTCTAGGACCCAGGCCAGTGTTGGACATTAATGGCCATCTTCCGGTCGATTCAATGTTGAAAAGATTTGAACGAGAGGGATGTTGATGGTTTTTGTGCTTTGAAATTAGACTCTTTTACAAACACACGGGGGAGATGTATTCTCTCAAGTTGTGGGACAATGATATTTTCCTTTTTTTTTCTCTTTGCTCCAGTGTCCACCAATGTTATGATTTGGCGAGTGTTACACATTATGTACAGTATTGTAATGGCGTGTCCTGCTCAATTTGTTTCCATTATTTGAACCCCAAAAATATCTGCCAGCTCAAAGGTGGTGTAAACCCATAGGGTAGGGTCTCCTGTAAGAATTCTCCATAAGATGTAGCAGGGGTACTCGACTCATCCTCAAGCCCCCCAACAGGTTAGGTTTCCGGGATATCCCAGCTTCAGCACAGGAGGCTCAATCAGTCTCTGCTTCAGCACAGGTGGCTCAATCAGAGGCTGTGATTGAGCTGCCTGTGCTGAAGCTGGGATTTCCTGCAGATTTGACCTGTTGGGAGGGATTGAACACCCCTGGCGTATATTCTCTCTTCTTAGCAATCTGTGCCACATGGAAGTTTTTTACATGTGAAGTAATAGATAGGAAAACACAAAGCAATTGTGAAATTATACGTTGCGTTGAGTATTTCTCCAATATAGTAGTATCTTTGCATATTCTGGGAAAACAAATGCTTTTCCATCAGTACATTACATTATAAACTCACCCCATCTCCTGTAAATAATATGTTCAAACCACTCTGCTGCTATTCAACCACATGTTCAATAAGGTCCAGGGATTCATGGAATGTTTTATCTTCCTCTGTGATAACCTGGAGTTTACTGTTAAGAAAGATACATTTTTGACTGAAGTGTCCATTTTATTAATTTGCATGCTTGATGTTGCACATTGTTTCTCGAATTTTTTTGTTGTTGCCAATTCTGGTGATTTAAGAACGTCAAATGTTTGACAGAATCTGTATGTTTTTGAAAATAAAATATATACAAATACCTTTTGTACAGTATATTACGACAAGAATGGTATGTATAAATGTATTGTTATCTTTTATATTGTAAAACAAACATTTATGAAGTCGACATACAATCTGAAAAAATGAATTTTATATATTAAAATGAATTTGTATATCAATTGCCTAAGGATGCGTTTTGAAGTTTTGCTTTAATAAAGCATTATTACATTTGATGCGCAGTTTCTAGTAACTAGTTGCTTCAGTGTTCGATTTCAACATTCTGTTAACATTTCGCATATGTTAAAGCAGCAAAACGTGAAATCTTGTATTTTTAAAATAAATCAGTCCAGTAGTATTAGATATGTACTGGATTTTTTATGATTATTCAACTCTTGCCATTATAGCATCTTTATTTCTATAGCAGGTTTTAACCCACTTCTCCAGCAGGGGAAGATCTTTGTAACACTTTACTGTTTGTGATCATTTGTTGCCAATGTTCCCAGCTTTGTGAGCTGTAAACTGTAACAGTAGATAGATATATTACTAAGGTAACATTAAGGATACATTGTCGCTGCTGAGTTACTGACTGAAACAGCCACTCTGTTAGGCTGCGCTTATAGTTGCTTGCGACGGCGACGCAACGTCGCTCCAAAACAAATCGATTGACTGTCGCCAGCGCTTATACTAAGCACGACGGAGCGACACATTCCCAGCTGGCTCAAACTCCCACACCCACCACATGATGAATATATATTTGTCAACCAGAGAGCTACTGAGCGTGGCAATTGCATACAACAAGAGACAGGGGGTGCCCAATGCTACATCCCATTGACAGAACATATATGATGAAAAGTATAAAGTAAAATACTTCAATAATAATAATATTAAATACTTGGTTATTTGGTTAACCCTTTGGCCAAAGCGTCATACAGTATATGTTTTGTCAATGGGATGTAGCATTGGGCACCCCCTGTCTCTTGTTGTATACCATTGCCACGCTCAGTAGCTCTCTGGTTGACATAAATATATATTCATCATGTGGTGGGTGTGGGAGTTTGAGCTAACTGGGAATGTGTTTTAATCTATGTCTGACTAGTAGCAGTCAATTGGAGGCTGTGGCACCTCCCCCCAGAGCTCACTCCTCCTCCTTCACCTTTTTAACTTATTTTGACCTATAATGGTTCTTCCCCTCTCACAGAGGTAAAAGGAAGGGTTCACAGTGTAGTGTAGTGTAGGACCTGCATTAATTTGGTTATACCTTGACGTTGGTATGCAGACTTATGACGCTTTGGCCAAAGGGTTAACCAAATAACCAAGTATTTATTATTATTATTGAAGTATTTTACTTTTCATCATATATGTTTTGTCAATGGGATGTAGCATTGGGCACCCCTGTCTCTTGCTGTACTTTATAAGAAAATACTTTTTTTTTTTTTAATACTACAAGTAAGGCATTTTTAATTTTTCTAATGTAGGAAGCATTTCCAAAATGACAGCCCCCGTCCCCTTCTGATATTGAATGGGATTTTATAGATAAACACATACATACAGTTAGGTCCGGAAATAATTGGACCCTAACAATTTTAATAATTTTGGCTCTGTACGCCACCACAATGGATTTGAAATGAAACAACCGAGATGCAATTGAAAAGCAGACTTTCAGCTTTAATTCAAGGGGTTGAACAAAAATAGCGTATGAATCGTTTAGGAATTGCAACCATTTTCATACACAGTGACCTTATTTCGGGGGTTCAAATGTAATTGGATAAATTAACACAATCATAAATAAAATGTTCATTTTTAATACTTTGTCGAGAATCCTTTGCAGGCAATTACTGCTTGAAGTCTGGAACGCATGGACATCACCAAACGCTGGGTTTCCTCCTTTGTGATGCGTTGCCAGGCCTTTACTGCAGCTGTCTTCAGTTGTTTGTTCGTGGGTCTTTCTGCCTTAAGTTTTGTCTTCAGCAAGTGAAATGCATGCTCGTCGGGTTGAGATCAGGTGATTGACTCGGCGATTGCAGAATATTCCACTTCTTTGCTTAAAAAAACTCCTGGGGTGCTTTCGCAGTATGTTTTGGGTCATTGTCCATCTGTAAAGTGATGCACCGTCCAATCAACTTCGCTGAATTTGGCTGAATCTGAGCAGACACTATATCCCTATACACTTCAGAATTCATCCGGCTGCTTCTGTCTTCTGTCACACCATCAATAAACATTAGTGACCCAGTGCCATTGTAAGCCATGCATGCCCATGCCATCACACTGCCTCCACCGTGTTTTACAGATGCGGTGGTATGCTTCGGATCATGAGCCGTTCCAAGCCTTCTCCATACTTTTTTCTTCCCATCATTCTGGTACAGGTTGATTAAAGTTTCATCTGTCCAAAGAATGCTGTTCCAGAACTGGGCTGGCTTTTTTAGATATTGTTTGGCAAAGTCTAATCTGGCCTTTCTATTCTTGAGGCTTATGAATGGTTTGCACCTTGTGGTGAACCCTCTGTATTTGCTCTCGTGAAGTCTTCTGTTTATGGTAGACTGGATAATGATATGCCTATCTCCTGAAGAGTGTTCTTCACTTGGCTGGATGTTGTGAAGGGGTTTTTCTTTACCATGGAAAGGATCCTATGATCATCCACCACTGTTGTCTTCCATGGACGTCCAGGCCTTTTTGTGTTGCAGAGCTCACCAGTGCGTTCTTTTTTTCTCAGAATGTACCAAACTGTTGATTTGGCCACTCCTAATGTTCCTGCTATCTCTCTGATGGATTTTCTTTTTTTTTTTGCAGCCTAAGGATGCCGTTTCACTTGCATTGAGCGCATCTTTGACCGCATGATGTGGGTTCACAGCAACAGCTTCCAAATGCGAATGCCACACATGGAATCAACTCCAGACCTTTTACCTGCTTAATTGATGATGACATAATGAAGGAATAGCCCACACCTGTCCATGAAACAGCTTTTGAGTCAATTGTCCAATTACTTTTGGTCCCTTGAAAAAGAGGGGGCTACATATTAAAGAGATGTAATTCCTAAACACTTTCTCCAATTTGGATGTGAATACACTCAAATTAAAGCTGATAGACTCCACTTTAAGCCATATTCATTATTTAACTGTAACTTGAATTTATTTTGGTACACAGCCGAAATAACAAAACTTGTATCAGTGTCCAATTATTTCCGGACCTAACTGTGTGTGTGTGTGTGTGTGTGTGTGTATGTGTGTATATATATATATATATATATATATATATATATATATATATATATATATAAATAAAACAAAAGGGACAGCACAGGCTCCATAGTGTAAATAGTTAAAGTTTTATTAATCACAAGCTAAAATCAGTTCACTCACAGCATTGCGGTAGGACATGCGCATCGAACAAGAACACTCGTCATCCGTGGTATCTCCGTCGGTCAGGAACTGAAGTCTCGTGGCTGCATGCGTGTGGGGCCTCGCTCAGACAGGCCACGTTGCGCCACAACCGAAATTGAAATTTGGTGCTACAGTCGCGTGACATGCGCTGGTTCAGCCAATAAAGGCGTACTGGTTCCTTAACTTTTTACACTATGGAGCCCGCGCTGTCCCTTTTTGTTTTATAGAAGAATCGTGGAAGATGGTTTCCTGTGTGTAGCTGTTCGGGGGTTCTAGTGTTTTTATTATTTTTCAAGGTTTTATTTATTTTATTTCATTTATTCTTTTGGCTTTCCCTTCCTTGTGTTTTTTCCCTTTTTCCTCATTTCCATTCCTGTTCCTCTTTCCTTGTCAAATATGTTGTTGGTTTGTGTTTTGGTTTCGTCTTGCAATTGCTTTTGATACAGGACACTAGCCATTGCATCTCTACTCATCTAGTTAGTTTATGTTAACCCTTTCATTACTTATCACATTGGCGCCGTTATATATATGTAGCGGTAATGTAAAATGGCTACAGTCATCTCTCCTGCTGACAGTAAGGCCTGGTAAGTTGTGGGCATGCCAGCAGTAATTATGGAGGTTTGCCCTCACACCCTGGTGGGGTGCCCTGTGTATGGATGGGAGTAGTCACATGCTCTGACTCCATGGTTAGTGATGTCAGAGGTGTGTCAGCTTCCAGAGTGTACATAAGGCACAGCACTGAGTCTAAAGTTAGTTCTGCATCCAGTTCTGTCAGAGATCTGCATCTAGTTCAAGTTTAAGTACTAGCCTGAGTTAATAGGAGTTCTAGTTATGTTATAGTAACTGAGAGGAAACTGTGTCCAGGGACCTGGCACAGGGCAGTGATCCCTGTGGGGATAGGAAATCCCTATCTAAGGAGAGATACACCTTTTAAAGGGAGGCACTGACTGCAGAATGAGTGGCTAAGAATATACTGCGAGGGGCAGCTAGCCCACATCAACCAATAAAGATGTTCTCATTCACAAACCCTCTCGTGTACATGTGTGGAGTGAATGTACAGAGAGGAGCACCACGGAGGAGTTCCTCAACAGGATCATCCCCTTGCGGACGCAGGGACCCTGATGAGGTGGAGGCGCTGCACTGGAACTAGGTGAGACTCAGCACACTACCTCAGCTGCCTGTCTGGACGGGTCCTCCCCACACACCATCATGCGGGAGACTCAGGAGTCCTGTTGCCAACAGGTGCACCGCCAGACACTACCACACTGTAATGGGGGCCGGTTAGACCACAGGGGCCAATGTGAGATTGGGTGGTTCAGGCCGGTTCAGAAATACCGTTACATATATATATATATATATATATATATATATTTAAAAAATGGCAGCTTGTACTGCAGCTGTAAGGGCCACAAACAGGCCATGTATTAGGGATATCCCTATTCAGCACAGGTGGCTCAATCAGAATGACTGAATAACTGATTGAGGCACCTGTGCTGAAGCAGGGATATCCCTAATTCCTGGCCTGTTGGTGTCCCTGGAGGACTGGAGTTGGCCACTCCTGATTTAGAGTAACTGGAGTCCACTCAAACAACTGAGATGTTAAACGTATTGGAGAAACAAAAAAAACTGGCTCTATATAATGTTAATTCCTCATGACAAACACCTATCAGGTGGCTAAAGATTTCCTCGTTACATTTCCATATACAGCCATCACCATAATGTCCAAGTCTACAGTACTACTGCGATTCTGACCATGGATTGCATTCAATGTGTGGAGAAATGGGGTAACAGTTAATGATTCAACACATTTAATTTAAAGGGTATGGAACTGTGCGCCAGGCTACGTGTCACCATACTGAATGGATGCCTTTGTCTAACAAGACGAGGAAGGAGAAAACTATAATCCTTTAATAGCCTGTAATTGATGGTGCTGGATTTCACACTCACTCACTGGCTGCCAGCCAGTGCCAGATTAAACCCACCTTTAGCCAGTGCCGAATTGGATGAGTTGACCTTTTTAGTACGGAGAATGGCGACGGTAGCATTATACTGTAAAACTGGTTGAGCGTGAAGTCTTCCATCCTCACTTTAATGCAGCACTGGCCAAGGCTGGGCTTTTAATCTTGGATATAGTGGGAGACTTTCCAATTCTTCCGCAGTCTGCAAAACTGCAAATCAACAATATAAAGATGCAACAGAGCAATTCAACGCAGACCCCAGCAGTGCGGGAGTGTAAGCTACTGATTCATCTAAGCCCAGTACTGTACCTGCATTCACTTTAACCCGTCTTATGCTAGCAACAGTAATCATACATATTAGGTGACTGCCTTATGACTAACAAAGATTAAGGGCGGATATATTCAACCTTTTAGTTTCAAGCTCTTCTTTCTTGTGCACTCGCTGATGCTTCTTGTTGTTGTTTTTAAACATAGGATTGAAGCAGGGGGTCTCCGAAGCGGAACCCCACTCATATCCGCTCTGGGAACTCCCTGCTTCCGGGGATTCCACGGTAGGCAGTGCCGGGAGCCGCTCCAGCTCGGCTAGCAGAGAGCACACAATCAAAGCTCCTGCGCCCCTGCGAGCCAATAGGAAGCCGTGACATCATCAGGTTTGGCTTCCTATTGCCCCACGTGTCCGAGGGCGTGAAACTTTGCTGACATATCGGCCCCCCATTCGGTGGTATGTATCTCGGGAAGCAGGGGGTCCCGGAGCTGAAATGAATGCGGTTAAGATCCAGAGACCCCCTGCTTCAATCCCATGTTAAAAAATAATACATACAAGCGATTGAATTACAATAGGCAATCTCTTAAAGCAGCAGTTCAAGCTGCCGGTTTCTGCCCCCCCCCCCCCCATTTAGTATGTGCATCAATACAATCCACACAATGATAAGTAATTAGCCAAGTTGCAGATCGATCGGCCAAGATTCGGCTTGGGGGTTCACTAAATGGCTGTCAGTGCAGCAGAAGAGAACCAAAATGCAAAGTTCTGTGGGGAAAATCATGCGACCAGGCCGTCACTAGATACATAGTATATGAGGTTGAACAAAGACGTACAACCATCAAGTTCAACCTATGCTTAATTTAGACAACAGATACTTTATCCTATATCTATACTTACTTATTGATCCAGAGGAAGGCAAACAAAAAACCCCAGTGTCATATCATCCAATAATATCTCATACGGGGAGAAATAAATTCCTTCCTGACTCCAAGAATTGGCAATCGGATTAATCCCTGGATCAACATCCTTCCCATGTATACTTATTTGGTATATCCCTGTATACCTTTCCTTTCTAAAAAGATGTCTAACCTTTTTTTTAAACAAATCTATTGTATCGGCCATCACAGTCTCCATGGGTAATGAATTCCACATTGTAACTGCCCTTACTGTAAAGAACACTTTCCTTTGTTGCTGGTGAAATCTCCTTTCTTCCAACCTTAAGGGATGGCCCCGAGTCCTTTGTACTGCCCGTGGGATGAATAGTTCTTTTGAAAGTTCCTTGTATTGTCCCCGAATATATTTGTATATAGTTATCATATCCCCTCTTAGACACCGCTTTTCTAATGTAAATAAATCTAATTTAGCTAGCCTTTCCTCATAAGTTACAATGTCCATTCCCTTTATTAATTTGGTGACTCTTCTCTGCACTCTCTCTAGTTCCATAATGTCTTTTCTTAGGATTGGTGCCCAAAATTCTACTCCATATTCAAGGTGTGGTCTTACTAATGCTTTGTAAAGGGGCATAATTATGTTTACTTCCCTTCCCATCCATTGCCCGTTTAATGCAATATAAGATCGTGTTTGCCTTTGCACCTACTGCATGACTTTGGGCACTATTGCTAAGCCTGCTGTCTACAAGCACTCTTAAATCCTTCTCCATCAAGGATTCCCCTAATGTACCCCCATTTAATTTGTAATTCACCTTTTTATTCTTGCATCCCAAATGCATAACCTTACATTTATCTGTATTAAACCTCATCTGCCATTTACCTGCCCAAGTTTCCAGTCTCTCCACATCCTTCTGAAGAGAAATTACATCCTGCTCTGATTCTACTACCGTACACAATTTAGTATCATCAGCAAAGATGTAGACTTTGCTCTCGATGCCAACCTCAAGGTTATTAATAAACAAGTTAAAAAGCAGGGGTCCCAGTACCGATCCCTGAGGTACTTCACTCACAACTTTAGCCCAACCTAAAAAAGTTCCATTTATGACAACCCTCTGTTGTCTGTCCTTTAACCAGTTTTCAATCCAGGTGCATATAATATTACTGAGTCCAATTTGCTTTATTTTGTACACCAACCTCTTGTGTGAAACCGTATCAAAAGCCTTTGCAAAATCTAAGTAGACCACATCAACTGCATTACCCTGGTCTAAATTCCTACTTACCTCCTCAAGAAACAAATAAGGTTAGTTTGGCATCATCTATCCTTCATAAATCCATGCTGACTATTACTAATAATTGTTTTCCATTAGGTATTCCTGAATATTATCCTGTATTAAACCTTCAAGTAGTTTCCCCACTATTGAAGTCAGGCTTTCAGGTCTGTAATTCCCCAGTTGTGATCTAGCTCCCTTTTTAAATATAGGCCCCACATCTGCTTTACGCCAATCTTGTGGTACTGAGCCTGTGGAAATGGAGTCCTTGAATATTAAATATAATGGTTTGGCTATGTGGGGACTCAGGATGTACAGATACAAAGAAAGATTGTGGTGGTAGGGGACTTCATTATTAGGAAGATAGATAGGGCAATCTGTTGCCATAACCGCATGAATCGAACAGTTTGTTGTCTCCCGGGTGCTCGGGTTCGGCACATTGCGGATCGGGTAGACAGATTGTTGGGGGGGGGGGGGGTTGGGATTGACCCGGCAGTCTTGATACATGTTGGCACCAATGACAAAGTTAGAGAAAGATGGAGGGTCCTAAAAATGATTACAGGGATCTAGGTCAAAAGCTTAAGGCAAGGACCTCCAAGGCAGTATTTTCTGAAATACTACCAGTGCCATGCGCTACCGCAGGGAGACAGTCAGAGATCAGGGAGGTTAATGCATGGCTAAGAAAGTGGTGCAGGAAGGAGGGGTTTGGGTTTTTAGAGCACTGGGACTCCTTTTCTGAGAGGTGCCATCTATATTCTAGGGACGGATTGCACCTCAATGAAGAGGGATCTTCTGTGCTAGGGGGGGAGAATGCTAAAAAGGTTGCAGGAGATTTTAAACTAGGATGGAGGGGGGAGGGGAATGAAACAGATAATGAACTAAATGGAATAGAGGATACAAGATGGTATGGAGGTAGAATGGGGGCAAGTGCGAGTTTGACAAGCAGCGAGACACCCATAGTAAATACAGATAATACTAGAAATTTTCTAAAGACTAAACCAAGTGGGCGCAGAAAGGAAGAAGCAGATAAGATAATAATACAGGCTGAAAAAAAACTTAAAGGCATGCTTGCTAATGCAAGAAGCCTGACAGAAAAAATGTGGGAACTTAAATTAATACCTGCAAGGGAGCAGTATGACATCATAGGCATTACTGAAACATGGTGGCATGAAACTCATGACTGGACAGTTAATTTAGAGGGTTATTCCCTTTTTCGGAAGGATCGAACAAATAGAAGGGGAGGTGGAGTATGTTTATATGTTAAACCAGATCTAAAACCTATTATTAGGGAAGATGTTTATGAAGGGAATTATGAAAATGTAGAGACTTTGTGGATAGAAATTAGCAGTGGAGGTAAAAGTATAAAGAAAATGTTTGTGGGAATATGCTATAAACCACCAAATATCTGTGAGATTGAGGAAGCTAAAATACTTTTGCAAATGGAGAAGGCATCAAAACTGGGTCATGTTTGCATAATGGGGGATTTTAATTATCCAGACAGACTGGGGCAATGAGATTAGCATTACAACAAAAGGAAACAGGTTTTTGGGGGTGCTTAAAGACAATTATATGACTCAAATTATTGAGGAACCAACCAGGAGAGGGGCAGTTCTGGATTTGGTCATATCAAACAATGTAGAAGTAATAATAAATATTCAAGTCCTGGAACATTTGGGTAACAGTGATCATAACATGGTGTCATTTGAAATAAATTATCAAAAAACAGATTACTTGGGTTCAACAAAGACCTTAAACTTTAGAAAGGCAGATTTTAATAAACTGAGGTCTAATCTACAAGTAATACAATGGGATGATGTTTTTGCAGGGAAAAATGTAGAAGATAAATGGGCAGTCTTTAAAACATTGCTAGAAAAGCACAGTTATCAGTGTATACCCTTGGGTAATAAGTATAAAAGAATTAAGTCAAAACCAATGTGGCTAAATAAACAGGTAGGGGAGGAAATGGACAAGAAGAGGAAGGCGTTTAGATTCTTTAAGTCAGAAGGGACAGAGACATCGTATCAGAATTATAAGGAATGTAACAAAAATTGCAAAATGGCAATCAAATTAGCAAAAATGGATAATGAAAAAAGGATTGCAATAGAAAGTAATGTCAACCCTAAAAAATTCTTTAAGTACCTTAATAACAAAAAAATGAGAAAAGAAAATATAGGACCCTTTCAGTGTGAGATGGGTAGGCAGATTATTGGAGATAAGGAAAAAGCAGAGGTACTGTATTAAACAAATTCTTTGCCTCTGTGTTTACCAGGGAAGAATCAAGTTCAATAGTAGTGCCGCAGGAGGAAGCCACAACCTCCATATTAATGAACAATTGGTTAACTGAGGAAGAAATGCATAAGCGACTTGAAAAAATTAAAATAAATAAGGCACCTGGCCCCGATGGCATACACCCAAGAGTTCTCAAGGAGTTAAGCTCAGTAATAGCCAAACCATTATATTTAATATTCAAGGACTCCATTTCCACAGGCTCAGTACCACAAGATTGGCATAAAGCAGATGTGGTGCCTATATTTAAAAAGGGAGCTAGATCAAAACCGGGGAATAACAGACCTGTAAGCCTGACTTCAAGAGTGGGGAAACTTCTTGAAGGTTTAATACTGGATAATATTCAGGAATACCTAATGGAAAACAAAATTATTAGTAAATTAGTAAATTGTTTCTTGAGGAGGTAAGTAGGAATTTAGACCAGGGTAATGCAGTTGATGTGGTCTACTTAGATTTTGCAAAGGCTTTTGATACGGTTTCACACAAGAGGTTGGTGTACAAAATAAAGCAAATTGGACTCAGTAATAATATATGCACCTGGATTGAAAACTGGTTAAAGGACAGACAACAGAGGGTTGTCATAAATGGAACTTTTTCAGGTTGGGCTAAAGTCGTGAGTGGAGTACCTCAGGGATTGGTACTGGGACCACTGCTTTTTTACTTATTTATTTATTTATTTTTCCAATGTTTTTATTAGGCATTTAGATATTACAGTTTACAAGACATTTAACATCGCCTAACATTTTTCCAGGTAACATTTTTTTGGGGGGGAAACAGAGTGGCAACCGCAGTTGTCAGGAGGAAAAAGGGGGAAAGGTGGTGTCTTCCGAGAGTGAAGACCTAGAGGGGGGGGAAGTGGATGGGAGAGAGAAGGGGGGGAAGTAGGATAAGAGGGGTAGCCCATTTGACTGGCAAGTAGATCTCTGGTTGGGTCGTCTCTGAGTCCCTTATGGGGGGGGGAGAGTAGGCCTCTATCTTGTTGGGTTTGGTTGGCGATCTCTGGTGAGGAGGAACCAAGGTTCCCAGATGTCTTCGTAAGCGGGGATTTTTTGCCTCACGGTGGCGGTAAGCCTTTCCATGATCATTACCTCGCTAATTCGCTTTTTAATCATGTTCAGTGCCGGCACTGTTGTTTTCCTCCAGGAGGCCGCAATACAGCATCTCGCCGCGGTGAGAATGAAGGATATTAATTTCCTGGTGGGCCGGACTATGTGCGGCATAGGCGCGGCCAGCAGGTAGGTCAGTGGTTCAATAGGAACTTCTAGGTCGGTGACCTCTTTTATCAGAATTTGGACCTTGGCCCAGTATTTCACAATTTCTGGACAGGTCCACCAGATGTGGACCATGTCCCCTCTATTACCACAGCCTCTCCAACATTGGTCTGAAGCCAGAGGGTAGATCTGGTTTAATCGTGCTGGGGTAAGATACCAGCCGAACATGATCTTATAAATGTTCTCCTTAATTGTAGTGCATAGGGAAGTTTCTGAGGCTGCCTGCCAGATTTCTTCCCAAGTCTCTCTTTCTATATTAATGTTCAGGTCAGCTGACCATCTGAGCATGTAATCATGCTGTGTGGGGGTCGTTGTGTGCATAAGTACGTTATATATATCCGAAATTAGACCCTTCTGGTAGGTCTTGGCCTCACACAGGTTTTCAAACGTAGTGAGAGTGGGGTATTCTGGAAGAGGGCAGGTAATTCGCACAAAGTTTCTAATTTGGAGGTATTTGAAAGTGTCCAATTCTTTGATTTTAAATTTGGTCCTCAGTTCTTGGTAGCTCAGGAGCTTCCCCAGGCTCAGTAGATCGACAATCGCCTCTATACCCCGTGTGTTAAAGTGGGCGAACAGTTTAGATCCACATCCCGGGGGGAATTTGGGGTTATTAACGAGTGGGGTGAGTTGGGAGCTTGTAGAGGAGAGGTTATATTTATATTTGCATCTTGACCAGATGTCCCACGTAAATCGTGAGGTCTGTAATTGAAGATTGTGTAAATGGCCATCTCCTCTGTCCAGGCTCCAGAGGCAGGCTTGCAGAGAAGGCAGTTTGGCACATTGAGTCTCCATTTTAACCCAGCAACAGCGGGTCGGGTCTGAGTTCCACATTACCACCTGCTTGAGCTGTGCAGCTAGGTAGTATTTATAAAGATCATGTACCCCCATCCCTCCTCTGAATCTAGTGGTCATCAGGACCGATCTGGCGACTCTGGGTCTCTTACCCTGCCAAATGAAGTGGAGTAATCTATTCTGTATATATTTTAGATCAGCGGCCGGAACCTGGATCGGGAGTGTCTGAAAAAGGTACAACATTCTTGGGAGTATATTCATCTTGGTAGAGATCATCCTCCCGATCCATGAGATCTGATAACCTTCCCACCGATCTAGATCTTTTTTGATCTGGTCCCACAGTTTCGGGTAGTTATCCCGGTATAGGTCCCGATAGTGCCTTGATACATTAATTCCCAGATATTTAATGCATGATGGGCACCATCGATAGGAGAAATTTAGTTTAAGGAGCTTAACTACGGGGTCAGGGAGATTAAGATTGAGGGCCTCTGATTTGTCGCTGTTGATTTTATAACCTGATACCTTCCCAAATTCCGTCAGTTCCCTCTGGAGGTTGGGGAGGGAAGTGAGGGGCCTGGTCAAGGTCAGGATGATGTCATCAGCGAATAGGGCGATTTTGTAGTGTTCGTTGGCAATGGGAATACCTTGGATGTTTGGGTTTTGTCTTATTCTAGTCGCCAGTGGTTCAATCGTGAGAGCGAAGAGGAGAGGGGAGAGGGGGCACCCCTGTCGGGTTCCATTTCTAATGTGGATTCGCTCGGGTCCTCCTCCTGTTAGTCTTACAGAGGCAGACGGATTCTGATAGAGCGCCTGGACCCCTCTCAGAAATGAGTCACTGAACCCAAATTTTTTCAATGTGTTGTCTAGAAATAGCCAGTCAATTCTGTCAAATGCCTTCTCTGCGTCGAGGCTTAGTAACATTGCTTTTGAATCGATGGATCGGTCAGCGCATGGATTTTTTTTTTTTGCTCACAGGATGAAAAGAGAAAAATGGGGGACACGTGATTAGTGTTTAAATAGACAAAACATTTAACCAATAATACAATGTGGTTGTCTAAAATTGATCTTGTTTAAAATAAAATAAAATAAAAAATAAATAAAAAATATATGTATATATATATATATATATATATATATAATGGAGAAGGGAACATGTATATACCTTGGTTAAAAGCCTGAATTCGGGCTTGGATGGAAAGGTCTGAGTAAAAACCACTTCATAAATTTAAAAAGTTTTTAAATGGAATTCTGTTGTTAATGGTGGGATGAGGGATGTTAAATAAAAGCTGTAAGAACGGTGGGGGCAGGTGATTGGCGCGCTCTTGCGCAGCCTGCTGCCAAACAGGGACGGTTGATGCTGTTAGTGCAGTACTATGCAGCCTACTGTCTGGCTAAAAATAGTGATGCTGGTTTGGCAGTGTTCGTTGTATTTAAATGTTGCCGGAAGCAGTAGCTTCCTCCTCCTTCTACTTGAGGTGGTATGCGGTGCTAGTTTAGTAAAAGATTATAACAAGATAAAATAGAGTTTCTGGTGTGGGGGTGACTGCCTACTCCTCCTAATGAAGGCGGTTTGCAAGTGACTTCTCTCCCGGGTGCCCGATTCAAAGGAAGGAAGGGCCAAAACCGGTGAGTGGGTGAAAAATAAGTTTATTAGGTGCATGAACAGCAAACAGGAAAAACACTTACAATGCAGCTTAGGCAACAGCCCAGCCTCAGCTCGATCGTCCGATGGCGCTCCTCCGACCGGTGTATCCCCCGTGATCGCGTCCGATGGCGGGAACCGGAAGGGGAGGGCTTACCGGATGTCAACAGGCTGGCTGGGTCCTTCAGGTAATGGGCTCCGGCAGGGAACTACGCGTTTCGCAATGATGCTTCGTCAGGTTCCTTTGCTTTTGAGTCTGAGAGGTGGGCATAATCAACTAAATTAATGATTTTACGGGTATTGTCTGAGGCCTGACGGCCCAGGACAAACCCGACCTGGTCTATGTGTACTAGTCTCGGGAGTATTGGATTAAGTCTGTTCGCCAGTATTTTACTATACAGTTTTAGGTCATTGTTCAACAGTGAGATTGGTCTATAACTTCCACACTGGGTGGGGTCCTTCCCGTCTTTGAGTATTAGGGGCAGATTGGCGGACGACATTGAAGATGGGATAGGATTACCTTCTAGAAATGAGTTGAACAATTGTAGTAGGTGTGTGGACAAGATGGGGAGAAATTTCTTGTAATATGCATTTGTGAAGCCATCAGGGCCCGGTGCTTTAGAGATTTTTGAGGCCTTGACGGCCGTTTCTAATTCTTCTGCCGTTATTGTGGCGTTTAATATAAGGCTTTCCTCCTCTGTTAGCGAGGGGAGGACGCAGTCGGCTAGGTAGTCAAAAGCAGCCGTTTGCTCCTTCGAGCCTGGGGTTGCAGAGTGGGCTCTTAGGTTGTGTAATTTAATGTAGAATTTAGTAAATTCCTCTGCAATTTTTTTCCGTTATATAAGAGTTCACCAGCACTATTCCGGATCGCCGTTATTTGTGACCTTTTTTGTATGCCTCGTAGCTTGCTAGCAAGAAGTCTATCAGCCTTGTTCCCTTTATCATAATACCTCTGACCCGTCCATTTAAGAGCTTTTTCTACGTTTTCCATTTGTATTATTCTTAAGTCATTTCTAGCAGAAGTCAGCTGTTTATAGATTCTCCGGGAAGGGTTATTTTTATGTTGCTGTTCTAAACTGATTATTTTGTCTGTTAGCTCTTTGGTTTGCTTGAGTTTAATTTTTTTCCGATGGGAGGCAATCGAGATGAAATGTCCTCTGATTGTCGCCTTATGGGCTTCCCATAGGGCTGCTGGAGATGAGACTGAGCCTGTATTTATACGAAAATATTCCTTAAGGGATTTTTTGAGCTCCCTTACTGTCTCAGAGTGATTCAATAAGGAGTCATTAAGTTTCCAGCAGTATGAGATCGTTTTTGCGAATGGGATGGATAGGGTCATGGTGATGGGAGCGTGATCTGACCACGTGATTGGGCCGATATCTGATTCTGTGGTGGCTTCTAGAATGTTCTTGGTAGCAAGGAAGTAATCTATACGGGAATATGTCTGGTGAGGGGCCGAGTAAAAGGTGTAATCCCTTTGCCCATGATGCTGTGTTCTCCAGATGTCTATAAGAGAAAAGTCTCCCATAATGTCCTTAAATTTTTTCCCCAGTCTTTGTGACTGGGTGGAGTGTTGTCGTCCTGGTAGGCTCGATTTGTCTTCTCTGGGGTTGAGAGCCATATTTAAGTCACCTGCAATAAGCAGCGAGGGTAAGTATTGTGGGTCAATTTCTTCCAGAACTTTGTTTAGGAATTCTGTCTGGTTCTCATTTGGGGCATATAGGTTAATAAGGGCGATTGTCGAGCCTGAAAGTGAGCCATAGACTACAATAAATCTTCCCTCTGGGTCTGCCTGGATTTTTGTTAAATTAAATGGGGTACTCTGACGGATCAGAATGGCAACCCCTCTGCGCTTACTACTATATGAAGAGAAATAGCTCAACGGATATGCATGTTGGAATGTTTTAGGCGGCTCCTGAGACGTGAAGTGCGTCTCCTGGAGGAAAACAACATCTCCCCCTGATCTCTTGATTTCCTGTAGGGCCAGGCGCCTCTTTCTAGTATTATGTAGGCCCTTAACATTTAGGGATACAAACTTTAATGCTTTTTGGTGGGACATTATATCTATTGTTAACGTTCGCTACGTGTGGACTTTGAGCTAAGGTTAGGAGTGGGTAGTCAAATGGGCAGGAGGGTTGGGGTGGGTAGGGGACCGCTGGGCTAGGGACAGCGGGTGGAAAAAGGGAGGAAGGTAGACCCGGATGGGGTCTGAAAGGTGTGAAACCGGTATGACCTAAAGGCCGGTTGGTGTGGTTTAAGACCCTTGGGGGCGGGTCTGACAACAGTCTCCAGCAAAGGCGGGCCAAGGGGAGACCCTTAGTTATGTGAAGATACGCCCGAATCTACTTACTCTGATGCATCGTACCTGGGGAGGTTCCCAGGGTATCCAGCGCCGGCACGGCTGGTTGGGTCCGTGGGGCCCCGGCCTCTTTCCCCTTGTGCGTGTATAAGCTCAGGAGTAGGGATCTTCCTTTGATTCCCCTTTCAGTGGGGTGTGGGCGTGGTGGGGGGGTTATGAGGGAGGAGGGGAAGTAGGTGAGGGTTGGTACAGAACTGGGGGGGTGTGCTAAAGGGAGGAAGGAACTGAGGAGGGGGGGGTAGGGAGAGGAGGACAGGGGAGGGCTGGGGGGGGGAGGGAATCCAGGGGTGGGAGGAGGGGGGAGTAGTTCGCAATCTTGACCTGCGTGGTAATCATATCAGACAAAATGACGCATAGCAAGTATACAGTACGTGTATAGTAACAGTCAGGTTGGAGTGGTGGGGGACAGAGGTTTCTCAGCCAGGAGATGAACCTTGGGAGGAGGGAGAATGGGGGTCAGTGGGGGGGGGAGGGAGTAGTTTCGCATAACCTTCCCACTTAGTGTTCTTGTGGGACAGCAGAAAACATATATTGCATATAAGATATACAGTACAATACAGATCACATACAGATTAGACATTTGCAGCAACCACGCGCGGGGAGTCTAGCCACCTGTTAGGGTGAGAGTGGTATATGTTGCCTTAGAGAGGTTTTCTTCTTTGTGAGGGGGGGGGGGGGCATGAATAAGCTAAGGGTCAGGGTCAGTCTGTGGTGGCTGGCCCTGTCCTGGCCACCGCCTATATCACGTAGTGATCAGGGCTGGAACGGCGCCGCTTTCCTAGCTCATCCTGTGAGGGCGTAAAGGGAGACCAACCATCTCTCTTTGTGCCTGTACTGGGGAACATTGTTGCGGGGGTATTTTCTGTTTTTGTGGGGGGGGGGGGGGGAGGTTGGTGAAAGAAGGAGTTGGGGGGGGGGTGAAGGCCTCGGTGGTGGGGGGGAGTTCTGGGGGGGGCATGAGTGAGTTTAGCTCCATTCTGTAGGGCATGTGTAGATTGTGCAGAGTGCAGTCATTTAGTCATTAGGGGCTCACCAGAGTTTGAAACTCCCGCCCTCTCACTGCTCTCTGCAGCTAGGGCTGACATTCACCCCTCCATGCTCTGTGTAGTTGAGATCAGCATGTGCGGGGAGGCGGGGTAGTTTTTGGGTGGGGGGAGTGCGGGGGGGGAGTAGAGAGGGGGGGGCGGAGAGAGGGGGAGGGGGTGGGGAGGGGAGAGGGGGGGGGAGAGGGGGGGTGATGTAGAAAGGGGAGGGAAGGGTAGTGGGAGAGTGGGGGTAGGGGGGGTAGGGGGGAGAGGGGGTTCAACGTGATGGGCTTGTCCTTAGGGGTTCGGGGTGGGGGGGGCAGGGAGTCGGGGGCTCCTCTTGATGGGCATGCTGTTGTGGGGAAGCGCGACAGTAGGACGGGAGGGGGGACATTGCTGACCTTGGGACATGTGTGGGGAGGCGGACGGGACATGTGTGGAACACTTGTACAAACCCTGTCTTTCGGCGTTTGTCCGCTGGGGTTCTGATTCGCGTTGCTTTGGTTCTCGCGGTGGGGAGGGGGGGGGGAAAGGGAGATCGGGCGTCCTGAGCAGGGGTATACAACATGGCGCAGCCCCCCCGGTCGAGGGCTGAGGAAATCATGGCCGAGAGGGAGAAGGGGTTGTGAAGGGGATCTTCTGGAGGGTGCCGCCGGGGAAGTCCAGCGTTCTGTGCCGGATGTCGTCATCACGCCCCGACGCCACAGCCACCGCCATGTTCAGGCAATGCAGCCGTCGCTGGCGGGAGCCCGTTGCGCAGCGCGGTGACGTCAGTCGGAGCTAGTCTGGGCTCGGCGGGGTTCGTCTCGGTGGTGTGAGGCCTCCTCGGGCGCCATTTTGGTGAGCAAGGCAGCTGAGCGACCGCTGATCGGCGAAGGACCACGAGGAGAGGTATGGGCACTCCGGCCGCCATCTTGGGAGAACTGCGGAGCTGATGTCGGCGTTCAGACAGGTGAGGATCGTGATCCACTGCGGGGCTCCGGAGTCAGCTACTCGTCGTCCCGTGGCTGGTTTGTCCTCGATGAGGTCTCAGCTGCTGGCTGCAAGGCTGTATCTGGGCTGGATCTAATGTTTTGTGGGAAGGATGGTGGTATTCTACCGGGTGGAAGTTGTGGTTAGTTCTGTGCGGCCCCTCATTTTTCCCGGATTTGCCTTTGTCCCGCGATTCTCTCAGAGGTCCTCATAGGTATGTCGTCCCTCTCCCGGGTCCGGTCACCGGCTGAGTGGGTAGGCTGGAAGGTTTCATCTGGGAGGCCCAGGGCTTTAGCGAAGGGAGCCATGTCCTCGGGGTGCCTAATTGTTAGGTATTTGCCCTTGTGGGGAACAACCAATTTGAAGGGGAATCCCCATTTGTATGTTATCCCTTTTTCTCTCAGGAGCAATGTTAATGGGCGAAGGGCCTTGCGTCGGTCAACGGTCAGTTTAGAAAGGTCGTTATAGACCTGCAGCTGTTCGCCTCGGAACGTGATCGTGTTTCTCTCCCTGCTTGCACCGATCAGCTTATCTTTGGTTGAATAGCTGTGCAGTCGCACGATCGCGTCCCGCCGGCGATTAGGGTTCTCGGAGCGTGGGCCCAGAGCTCTATGCGCTCTGTCAATTTCCAGGTCTCTTGGCTCGAGGTCTGGGAACAGGAGAAGGAAAAAATCCACCAGGTAGGCCCGCAGGTGCGCCGGTAGGATCGCCTCAGGGATGCCGCGGATGCGAAGGTTCTGGCGGCGATCCGTTTTCCTGGTCTTCCAGGCCATCCCGTAGGGCATTGATTTCGTGGCCCAAGCGGATGATTTCGTCGTCAGCCTCTGACTGATGGTGTAAGGCCTCGTCGAGTCTGGCTTCTAGCGTGGTGGTGCGCTCCTGGAGGCCATTGATGTCCTGCCGGATTTCGGCCACCGCCTCCTTGATATTGGCTTGTAGTGAGCGCTGTAGTTTGGCATGTAGTTCCTCCAAGTATGCCTTCGTGATTCCACCATCTGCGGGTGGGGGGGACTCGGCGGTGTGTGCCGGGTCCGGGTGGCCTTGTGCGCCTCGTGGGCCTGGAGTCTGGGTGCCATCTTGCCGCTTTCCACCCGCTTCTGTAGGCCGCTTTGCGGGGGTAAAGAAGTTGTTAGCTCCATGAGTCGGGGGATTTTTCCCCTTATTTGCCATCCTGTCGGGTTTAGGAACCTTTTAGGGGCTCTTTGTAGGTTTTTGGTCGGGCTGAAACTCCTTAAAAAGAAAGTTTATGCAGAAGGGTCTCAGGAGCTCTTCCTCTACCCGACCGTCCTGGATGACGTCATCGACACGCCTTTAACTTGTTTATTAATGACCTTGAGGTTGGGATCGAGAGAAAAGTCTCCATCTTTGCTGATGATACTAAATTGTGTAAGCTAGTAGAATCAGAGCAGGATGTGATTTCTCTTCAGAAGGACTTGGAGAGACTGGAAACGTGGGCAGGTAAATGGCAGATGAGGTTTAATACAGATAAATGTAAGGTTATGCATTTGGGATGCAAGAATAAAAAGGCAAGTTACAAATTAAATGGGGATAAATTGGGGGAATCCCTGCTTGGGAAGGATAGATCTTGCCAAACTAACCTTATTTGTTTCTTGAGGAGGTAAGTAGGAATTTAGACCAGGATAATGCAGTTGATGTGGTCTACTTAGATTTTGCAAAGGCTTTTGATACGGTTTCACACAGGAGGTTGGTGTACAAAATAAAGCAAATTGGACTCAGTAATAATATAAGCACCTGGACTGAAAACTGGTTAAAGGACAGACAACAGAGGGTTGTCATAAATTGAACTTTTTCAGGTTGGGCTATTGTCCATTTCCTCCCCAACCTGTTTATTTAGCCACATTGGTTTTGACTTATTTCTTTTATACTTATTACCCAAGGGTATACACGGATAAGTGTGCTTTTCTAACAATGTTTTAATGACTGCCCATTTATCTTCTACATTTTTCCCTGCAAAAACATCATCCCAGTGTATTACTTGTAGATTAGACCTCAGTTTATTAAAATCTGCCTTTCTAAAGTTGAAGGTCTTTGTTGAACCCAAATAATCTGTTTTTTGATAATTTATTTCAAATGAGACCATGTTATGATCACTGTTACCCAAATGTTCCAGGACTTGAATATTTGTTATTACCTCTACATTGTTTGATATTACCAAATCCAGTACTGCCCCTCTCCTGGTTGGTTCCTCAATAATTTGGGTCATAAACCCCCAAAAACCTATTTCCTTTTGTTGTAATGCTACAACTGGTGCAGTGCTAGAGAGAGGGCAGAGCTCAAAAAGGGGTGTGCCAGAGCCTGTTTCAAAAGAGGAAGGGGATGTGACTTTGGAAATGGTTGCTATAGAAACAAAAAATGCTTGTAACATAGTAATATATTAACATTTTCATTCAAAGTTGTTTATAAAAAAAAATGTTACCTGTATTTTCTCATAGTACAGGGCTGATTTATTCAAAACAAAAATACATGTACTGTAGGATATTGCTTGGTCTGCAGCTTTCAAGTGTTCTGTGTCATCAATATTGTATGAAACTTCCATGCCAGAGTCACAATGACAAATCAATACAACGTTCCAAAACACAATCTGAATAAGGACATTTTATTGCAAAAGAAAAGTATATCTGTTACAGTTATTTATTTTAAGCACAAAACTGGATGTATAGATTTATTTATTGATTCATAAACAATCATCTAAATATGTATGTATGTATGTATGTATGTATGTATGTATGTATGTATGTAGACAGACAGACAGACAGACAGACAGACAGACAGACAGACAGACAGACACACACACACACACACACACACGAATATGTTCTACCTAGGGTATGTAAATTACATTTGCTACAATAGTGTTAATCTATACTGCTGATCATTTCAAGAACACAGTGCATTTGCAATACTGCTGTAAAATGGTGCACGACATACACTGTGATAGTCCACTGGCTGCTTTGCACTGTGAAGGGGCTGTGCAGTGGGAATTTGACCTACTTTGCCTTACAATAACAAGAGAGGTTCTGCACATCTGTCTAATGTGCTATAGGCTGCTCATTGGAGAGGGTGGAATTCAGACGCACGGCTTTCCTTCTCCTGTCCTAGTCTAAAAGGACCAGGCCATTGCTCAGCCCTTATTGATTGTTTTCTTTTAATAATCACACAACGGTCCTGAATTCATCAAAAATAAAATTAGGCACATGCGCTTCGACAACCTAGAAGAAAAAAAAGAAATGTTTCGGTTAAAGGCAAGAAGACAACTTGCAGCAGGAGAAAGATGTCCCACCATGAAAAAATAAATAGCGGAGGGGATTTACTTTAGAAGAACCGCTCATAGTGTGTGATATATATATATATATATATATATATATATATATATAAAAATAAATAGATGATACCGTTCTGTGGCTAACGAAATGCTTTTATTTGTGCGAGCTTTACAGTATCTATTGGAATATATATCCTCCGGATCAGACGTTGAATTGGGGAACTCCGCTGGCTCTGCCTCCCTCCGAATTGAGTCCTCCAGCAATCCACAGCGGCTGAAAATAGGTTCCACCTCCAGTCAGGATCGGCTAACTGCCTCCTTCTCCAGCGTTGCGAGTGTTATGCAATAAATGTAGGCTAAAAGCAGCAACCCTACACATTTCTTCAGCTGAACGCCGATTTCATCAGGGGATCTGATCTGTTAGCTGATCCTGACGAGGAACCTAATTTCAGCTGCTGTGGATTGCCGGAGGACTCTATTTGGAAGGAGGCAGAGCCAGTGGAGTTCCGCAAGAGATACACACAACGTCCGATCCGGCGGAGCCACGTTCGTGAGACCTACTTTGGAGCATGAGTTTTACTCAAACTGCCTGCTTTACATGGATGTTTGCGAGTGTGCAATTGTTTTTTGTTCAGAAAATAAAACCACCCCATTGGTTTTACACTAGGAGCGGGCGCTTTTTCGTTTCAGGTTTCGTTTGAAGAGGTGGTTGTATCTGTGGATTAAGCTGCCAGCTTCCAGAGGACGACCTGGGGTGGAATTCTATGGTTCACGTGAACTTTTTCCGCATTTATGCCAAGTTTTCTGGCCATTTCTTATTTTATATATATTAACATTTTTATGTTTTTTATTTGTCATTTTTGGCTTAAGCAGTTGGTTTACTTCGTTATTGCAATTCAATGTTATTGTCAGCATCATTAGCTACCTATAGTCACTGGTTAATGCTATAATACCTCACTTAGTGTCATTAGTTTCTAATAGTTATTATAGTCATTACTAATAGATTGAATCACATACAGTAATTGTTCTGACCCAGGCGCGGTCCTAATAATTCAGTTTCTGTTTAATATATATCCAATAAAGTTTTCACTTTCACATGGCAGACAGGTCTGCAACCCTGCCTTTCACCATTATCACCCAGCATACAGTGCGTCCACTGCAGCAAGGGATTCTGGGAAATGATATGCAAATGAGCACACGTGTCACCTTTTGCCTGAAAGCCATTTTTACATGGAACCCTTATAAGCAAATGCTCTGCTGTTCACACAGCTTTTAAGCACAGCATGGGATTAGATGCAAAGCCAGTCAACCACTCACAGACAGCTGCTTCGACCTTCTGGGCTCATCAGTGTGAGGTTGGTTTCATTGGCTTTGCAATTTTCAAGGCTGGGTGGTTTTAACATACACATTTTAAGTTATGGTGGGTGAAAAAGGCAACAAAAAACCTCAACTGTTAGCATATAGCCAATAAAGAATATCACTTGTAAGCACTTTCACATGTCTTCACAAGAGATGTGAATGTGCTCACAAGTTATATTCTTTATTGGCTATATGCTAACGGTGGAGGTTTTTTGTCGCCTTTTTCACTCACCATAACTTAAAATGAGAGTGAGAGAGTGAGAGAGATAGACACACACACACACACACACACACACACACACACACACACACACACACACACACACACACACACACACACACACACACACACACACACACACACACGTCAGGTTTTAAGGATATCCCAGTCGAAGGCTGAGCCACCTGTACTGAAGCAGGGATAGCCTTAAAACTTGACCTTTTAGTCTCACTTGAGGATTGGAATTGGCCGCCCCATAGCTAGCTTCTGAGGTTACCATGGCAACGTTTAGACTGCCCTGAGCTTCATTTTAACCTCCCGGACACTTAATATGTCAAACGCTTCCATCTCCTGAACGAAGCATCAGATTTTAAAAACACAAACAGCGTTGGAAACGGCCAGAGGAGGAGGAGATCTCAGCGGACCTTACCTGGCTAACTATGGCTGGAAAAAACTTTGTGATGGGATTGGTGAAAACCGTCTCAATTTACTTTTGCTTTTCCCATGAGAAGCATCCCAGGGGCACAGGATGGCAGCACAATATGTGCCCCCAGGCAGTGGCCGGGTGTTTACAGATTAAGGACTGCAACCCATGACAAACAGGCATCAAATCCTTACAGTTTCAACCATCCTTGACAGAGGGAGCAATGAAGGCAATAATGAAATATTTCAACAAATGGGAAATTATAGTAACTTTCAGATAAATGTACTTCCCCCCCACCCCCATCCTTACCCTTCTAGGCAGATTAGTGAAATGAACGTAATCTTCTAGGAACATAAGCGCCCCAACCACATCTGCGGGCATTTCTGGGATCTTCTGGCTAGAAGCAGACAGAGGAGTCACAAATGTGCAATGTTGTGTTGTTTACACTAACTCAGGTGTGGGACAGTTATCTTTGCATGTACAGTAGTTTCAACAGCCCGTCCACTGTGTTGGTCCTGTAACCTAGACAATGTTACCAAAAAATGTTTTCTTTTGCACTTTCGTCTTTAAAGAGGCAAACCAAGCGGCACTTAAAAAAAATAAAAATACATAAATACAATAATAAATATATATAGTTTTGTTTTAATATATTCATCCTTCGATTACCTTTATTGATAACGAAATTACCTAAACTGCCGATTGATTCGTTCCACCATGATGGATCAGCAAAGATCCTTCTTCCAGGGTTCACTAAAAGGCTATCTTTCAGTTTCAATCAATCCTTCAGTTAGTGTAACTCAGCAGCTACAATGTATTCTTATATTACGAAGGTAGCAGTATCTCTTGTTACAGTTTGCAGCTCAATCTGCTGGGAATATTGCTAACAAATTACTACAAACAGAAATGTGTTGCAAATATCTTGCACTGCTGGGGAGGTGGGCTAAACCTGCTATAAAAATCAAAGAATGCTCATTATATTAAAACGCATTCAAAATGGCATTAAGTGTTGAATTAAAAAAAATAAAAAGGTACTAACTATTATCTAATGCTACAGAACTGATTTAATTTACGAAAAAACACACATGTACCATATTGCTTGGATTGCTCCTTTAAGCAAAGTTTCCAAACAAATGTAAAACCCGCAAACACCGTCGCTAGAACTTTCGTCGCCAAAATGTTCTAGCGAAATGGGCCAAATTGCTTAAAATAAAGTTACAAAATAGCAGCTCTGTGATTTAACACCTTTTTTTTTTTTTTAAGTGTGATTGATTTTGGAAGTGTAAGTGATAACCATGAAAGAAGCATGCAGTGTGCATGGACTTTCTAGCATTACATTAAACTTATGGCAAACCTTTGGATAGAAGCAGAAAATGTTCGCCGAACTAAAGTGATAGATGTGCAAAGTTCCCTTAGATGTACGGAGGGTTTGCACCTCACTACCTGGGTACACCGTGTAACCTTTATTGTCTTACCTTGCACTCTGCTCCATTGAAGAGCGAATAAACTGCCCTATGAGGGCCAGGAATTGTTCAGTGTAGCGCGAATGAAACTGTTTCAGTAGAGTCAGGAGCCCCAACACTAAAGGAGGCCAATCAATGGGGTCCGCGGGTTTCCTGCATGCCATTCCTAGCAAGATCAAGTTTTACAGCTGTTATTTTCACACTGACATTGAGATCAATGCTGCAGTCAGTTCTCCATCATCTACCTCTGAGGGGGTAAGGGCCGTCACTGGGGCGACCCACCACTGGTGTGTCATT